>NW_004798222.1:148884-150495 GCF_000002075.1 Aplysia californica | reverse complement strand
CCACCCCCACCCCCGGTGTGGGTATGTCCACCACAGGCCCCCAGCAAGTACCTCCGAGAGCCGTACTCCGCCCTGATGGGCTATCTCCTCACGGGAGTCTACGACGACCTCAGCAAGATCCGCGTCATCTACCGCTGGGTCACCTCGCTCAAGATGGAGAGGATCCTGCTGCCCAAAGTGGAGCCGCCCGCCACCACGCCACTGTTTCAGATCTGGAGGATCAAGAACCGGAAGGGGAACTACGCGCAGCTCATCAGTATTCTCTGCAGGTACATAATTAATCGTGAGATTGCGAGTTCGGGGGTTGGAGCCTCAGCTCGGTCCGACGTTGTGTCCTTGGGAAAGGCACTTTACCCGAATTTCTCACTTGGCTCGGTCCTATCGGAGACGGACGTTAAACTAGGAGGTCCCGCCCCTTAAATAACCTAATAGTGTGGATAGGGGAGTTAAACCTATACCATTTCACCATTTTTCCTAATTATTTAACTCTTCAATCAAGTAACAGACACACATCGCTACCTTAGAAGTGCAAAGTTCTATGTAACGTTTTTGGCCGTTTTGAGATACTAAGACCAAAAGGCCAGAAATCAAATTTACTGTTCTATCTGCTCTATTAAAATTGTATGATTATTCGGGGTCACTATCGCAAAGATTTACAATCGAAAAAGCTTGACATGGTGTGCAGTTCAATTTATTTTTACGTAAAATTTCTCAAAACTAGGTACTGAGCCTATAGAAATGTGTAACTCTAGGGTAACATATTTCTGAGCATATGGAGTTATTGGAATAATCTGAATTTTTTAATATTTATTTTGCTTTTGGTGGAAAAAATATGCATGTATCCCGAATAGACGTCGAGATATTTGCGATGGAAGAAGTAGAGGGTCGCTTAGTGTCAAAGATAAAATCAGCGAGAATATTACGTTCGCCAATGTTTGGTGACTTCCGATTCTTTAGTGTCCTTGGAAGCTACAATTTGTATAGTTTGTGCCTTTGATAAACATTTTTCAATATTATCCACTAAAAAAATAGACATAAAAGGTGTTGAGAGAAACAAAAAACGAAAAAAAATTGCACAATGGATGGGAAATGTCGGTTTCCTTGATTTCAATATTTTAACGAACACCTGGTTTCACCTTAATGTCACACATATCCGATCAGCAGCAGACCAGAGGCCATGTTGCGGCACATTTCTCAGAAGCATTGTACACAAATCACAGACATGAAACAGTACATTTGAGAGAATGCATATGGACGAGAAATATACCTCAGTTAAAGCAAATAGAATTTTGAAATATGTGTGAATAACGAAGAATATTCTTCTTTTTACACTGACATATGCCTGGCTCCTTAATGATCTAAATTGGGTCTATGGGGGTGTAAAACACCCACATTAAACAACAAACAAAAATAAACCGCTTAACGTCCCCAGACTGGCGAACATCCCGTGCGCCATCATCCACGGTCGCCTGAAGGGCTCCACCTATGACGTGGGTCAGAAGGTGCACGACAGACTGCACTACGGGGAGTGGAACGCCGTGCTTATAGACAGCTACTGGAGACTGCTCAACGCTTACTGGGGCGCGTGTGCTATTGGTGAGTTCTTGAGGG
>NW_004798222.1:144628-148539 GCF_000002075.1 Aplysia californica | reverse complement strand
GGGGGGGGGGTCATGTGATGTTGATAAGTTGTCTGAGTTACTGGCAAATACCTTAAAACATAATATTATTAATTGTAACCTCCTTGTTTGCTGGTAGGTTATCTGATCTGTCGGTGAGTTTTCTGTGCTACTGGTAGGTTTTCTATGTGATCGATAAGTAGACTGTGTTATGGGCAGGTTGTCTATGTTACCGATACATTGTCTTTCTTATTGGTTTGGTTGTTTTTCTTTGTTGTAATAAGAGTTGTACTAATTTTTTTTTCGTTTATTCATTCACTCACTCATTTTTACAACCCAGGCTGAGAGGAGGGAAACAACATCCCAGTAGAAACACCGTCGAGATATTCGATAAAAATTCTCCTCACACGGGATTCAAACCAATGTCTCCTGCGTGCGACGGCGAAGTGCCTCTTCTGTAACAGCTACACCACAGACTTCGTTCCAATCATTTTATATCTTTCTTTATTGGTGTTATCTCTCCACTGTAGGATGTAGCTCTCCAACAGCGACTTCCATTCTGTGAAAATTGTGAAATGGTGAAATGGTATGGGGTTAATGCCTCTATCAACACTATTAGGTTATTTAAGGGGCGGGACCTCCTAGTTTAACGACCGTCTCCGAAAGGACCGAGCCAGGTGGGAAATTCATGTAAAGTGTCTTTCCCAAGGACACAACGTCGGACCGAACTGAGGCTCGAACCCCCGAACCCGCAACTTCATTCTGTGTTAACGGCAAGTTTCTGTGTCCACCTTGTCTGCACCCGTCTGCTCTCTGACGTCATCTAGCTAGCTTCTTTCTGGTCATCCAATCCTTTATTTTACCGTTCAGCTGCTTGCACGGTGTGCTTCCCGGGAAGTGGGAAATGTTTGGGGCTGTTCTATTTCTATGGTCTCCTGGGGGTAATAATAATTGTACACTGCACAGGACTCATTGTCGAGCTGGGATTTACACTGTACAATGTTATTTATTTATTTATTTTTTTATTTATTTATTTATTTATTTATTCATTTATTCATTTATTCATTTATTTATTTATTTATATATTTATTTATTTATTTATTTATTTTTGTATTTATTTATGTATTTATTTATGTATTTATTTATTTATTATTTTTGTTTAAATTTTATACATCTACACCTAACAGAATGTGAAAGAAGTTTCCACTAGCTGGTGGTCTTTTCATTTGTTGTTTAAGCATTTGTCTGTTACAGGTTTTTTTGTTGTTGTTGTTTTTTAATCGGACAGGCTTGATTCTTAAAATAAACTTTTGAAAGGCTAGATGTTCAAGCATTTCTTTTCCTTCTACGATATTCTCAGTAGTCTCCTATGAAATCTCAGTTAACTCCAACATTGCTATTTCTCTAAGGCTAAGTGCACATTTTAAAACTTAAAAAAAAACCATTCTACACCCAACAGGCAGTGAAGGCAGCGACGACTGGCTGGAGATTGACGACGGCGGAGAGGACGAGTCAGAGAAGAAAGCGGACGGCAAGTTCGCCACCAAGGAGTATGTCTACGTGTGTGATGAGAACTATTTCCTCACAGACCCCCGCCAGCTCATCACCACACACCTACCCTTCTCCAAAGAGTGGCAACTGCTCAGCGAGCCCATCACCCTGGAGAGATTCGAGCGTATGGCTTTTCTCAAAGACAGGTTCTTTAATCTGGGTATGTCCGTCATCACACATTCTGATTGTGTCATCGGCTCGCAGTCGGGGGAGGTCGAGATTTGTTTCGGAATGCCGCCCGACGCCGCTCGCTACTACAAGTTTTACTATCTCCTTTTCCGACAAGAAAATAAAGACACAGGAGGCGTTTCCCCGAAGTATGATCGCTACGTATTCATGCACCGACCGAAAAAAGACGAACTCACCATTCGGATACGCTCGCCAGTCACCGGGACTTTCCGGCTAGAACTCGTGGGCAGAGATACTCGCATCAAGGACCCGACTTACGACTACGACTGGATCGCTCTGTACAAGATTCGATTCTTCAAGGCCAAGGACAAATGTCTTCCTTTCCCAAACATGCCGGACCTGGGCTGGGGTCCGGGCCAATACGCCACACAGCTGGGTCTGTCGGCCTTGTCACATTGCTCGGGGGAGGTGAAGGCTTCGTGGTGCGGGGAGGCGGAGATCAGTTTTGAGGTGTGCGACTACAACCGTATGGGCAACCCCATGTTCTACGGACGCCTCAGCCGCTCGGGCACCAAGGAGGAGAGGCTGAAGGTGGGGTCAATGGGGAGTGTTTTGTTTGTTGAACTTTTGTGTTTTTGTTCTCTACTGGTTTCTTTTTGTGTCTTGTTTATTTGTTTGTTTTGAAGTTTGTTTGAGTTAAGGATAGTCATGGTCTCTGACATGACCACCCAGAATCCAGGGCATAGACTGGCGTGTGTTGCTTTGTACTGCCACTCCAATCGCGACTAATTGACGACAGTCTTGTTGTCATTGCAACTATGGCATTCGTCTAGACCTCTTAAATAAAAACAACAGTTCAATAGGCTGAAGGTGGGGTCAATAGATAGACTAGTGATGGTTTTTGTTTGTTGGTATCTTGTTTGTCTGTTTGCTTGTTTGTCTGTCCGTCTGTCTGTCCCTGTGGAACGATCTTGTCTGTTTATTAGTGTTTGATCGGGTACCAAGGAGGAGAGCTTGAAGGTGGGGACCATGTCGTCACACAATGTTTATTTGTTGGTCTCTTGTTTGTTTGTTTGTTCCTTTGGGTTTTTTTTTTCGTTCTTTGGTAGTCTCTTGTCTTGTTTGTGTGTGTTTTTTTGTTTTTTGTTTGTTTTTTTGCTTGCTTGCTTGTCTGTCTGTTCGTGTTGAACAATCTTGTCAGTTTGTTAGTGTTTGATTAAGGACCAATTGAGAGGCAGCGTGGTGGAATCAGGCTCTCGTCAAAATAATCAAAATGAAGAAACTTGCATTTTTCCGCAGGTTTGTGAATTTTATTAATTTTTTGTTTTTTTAGCTCAACACCTTTCATGCCCATTAAAGAACTCATTTCTGTGTGGATTTTTCTGAAAAACGTTGATTAAAGACACAGAAAAAAGTAAATTTTAAGTTACCACGGACTCTTAAGCTAAGGAAATAACTAACCTTTTGTGGCCATTTTCTCACTAATTCTACTTCTGAAAACAGGTGACCCCCAACTCCTTCTTTCAGACATATCTCAACTTGTATTCAAGGTAAATGGATACTTTTTTCATTCAAATAAAGATAAGTGAACAAACTTTAAGATGATACCAGTAACTCTACATGCCCCAAAATTGACGAGAACCTGATTCCACCACGCTGCCTCACAGTTAGGAGATGTTGAAGGAGGGGCCAGCTGACCAGTTTCTTTGGTGGTCTCTTGTTTTTTTGGTTTTTTTTGTTTGCGTTATTTTAATGGGTTGGGTTCCGGTTAGGGTTAGGGTTTGGATTAGGGTTATAGTTAGGTTTGGGGCTACGTTTTTTGTGTGCCATGTACAAGTCGTTATAACAGGTTTTTTTTTTCCTGTTGTTGATTTAATTTGTGAGGCAGCACGGTGGAATCAAGCACTCGTCAATATAATCAAAGTGAAGAAACTGGCATTTTTTCACAGGTTGATGAATGGTTTTGAAATTTTTGTTTTTTGGCTCAACACCTTTGATGCCTATTAAAGAACTCATTTTTGCTTGGATGTTTCATAAAAGCGTTGATTCAAGGCACAAAAAATGTAAATTTTCAGTTTCCACGGACTCTTAAGCTAAGGAAATAACTAATCTTTGGCAGCCATTTTCTCACTAATCTTACCTCTGAAAACTGGTGACCCTCACCCCCTTCATTCGCAAATATCTCGACTTGTATTCAAGATAAACGGATATTTTTTTCACCCAAATGAAAAAAAAAATGAACAAGCTTTAAGATGATGCAAATAACTCTACAT
>NW_004798222.1:133575-138026 GCF_000002075.1 Aplysia californica | reverse complement strand
GTGTGTGTGTGTGTGTGTGTGTGTGCGTGTGTGCGTGTGTGTGTGTGTGTGTATGTGTGCACGTGTGTGTATGCATGCATGTGTTTAAGATTGTCGAAGACATGTAGAGGGATTGTAGATCATTTATTGGGACGAATAGTAAGGATTGTAAAAGATTGTGACAGAGGTTCAGAGGTATTGCAGAGTATCTCGGTCTGTTGTATCCCTACCACCCCTGGTTGGCCCTTAGAGGTAGGGTTAGAAGCCCGCAGCCTAGAAGAAGAAGAAGAAGAAGAAGAAGAAGAAGAAGAAGAAGAAGAAGAAGAAGAACAACAACAACAACAACAACAACAACAACAACAACAACAACAACAAGTCGATGAACTAAACGATCTATATTATATGTGAGGCATCGTGGTGGAATCAGGCTCTCGTCAAAATAATCAAAGTAAAGAAACTTGCATTTTTTCCGCCGGTTTTTGAATTTTTATCAAATTTTTGTTTTTTTCGCTCAACACCTTTCATGCCAATTAAAGAACGCATTTCTGTGTGGATTTTTCTGAAAAACGCTGATAAAATCACCAAAAAAATGTAAATCTTCAGTTACCACGAACTCTAAAGCTAAGGACATAACTAATCTTTGGCGGCCATTTTCTCCCTAATTTTACTTTTGAAAACAGGTGACCCCCATCTCTTTCTTTCGCAAATGTCTCGACTTGTATTCAAGATGAATGGGTATTTTTTCCATCCAAATAAAGACAGGTGAACAAGCTTTAAAATGGTACCCATAACTCTACATGCTCAAAAATTAACGAGAGCCTGATTCCACCACGCTGCCTCACAAATATCGATCAGGCCGTAAAAACACTTATATTATTTAACTCTATCCGTACGCCCTGGAGTTATTTTGTATCCCCTGGGTTGTATTCTTCACATATTAAAAGACTTCTAGTGCGAAGATCTCTTTGAAACTTTTCATTATTTCTCAAAAAATCATTTTGACAGACTGCTATGCAAAGCGTACGGATCGGATTAACGAGTAAATTTCCTCTTTGGAAAGTGGTGGTACAGAGTTCCCCATGGCGTATGGATACCATAGTAAAACGCGACGTACTGATAGGATTAAGTGGTGGCACAGAGTTCCCCACGTCGTATGGATACGATAGTAAAACACGACGTACTGATAGGATTAAGTGGTGGCACAGAGTTCCCCATGGCGTATGGATACGATAGTAAAACTCGATGTACGGATAGGGTTATGTGGTGGTACAGAGTTCCCCACGTCGTATGGATACGGTAGTAAAACACGACGTACGGATAGAATTAAATGGTGGCACACAGTTCCCCACGTCGTATGGATACGATAGTAAAACACGACGTACGGATAGGTTTTAAAATAATAAACTCTATGTTTGTGTGTTTATTTGTCAGACCTACTTGGCGCCATAAGGGACCGTGCCCTGGATGAACTGGTCAACGCCATCACTCTGGTGAAGGAGAGAGGCTATGAGCACAGGATGGTCAGTGAGCTGAGGGAGGCCACCAAGATGATGGAGAGACTGCAGCATATCCAAGACCTGCTGCATGATGTTAGTCTTCTCTATGTCTGTCTGTCTGTCTGTCTGTCTGTCTGTCTGTCTGTCTGTCTATCTGTCTGTCTGTCTGTCTGTCTGTCTGTCTGTCTGTCTGTCTGTCTGTCTGTCTCTCTCTCTCTCACTGTAGGTGTGATTTTGTATGTATGATTCTGTATGTGCATGTGTGTGTGTTTGTGTGTGTGTATGTGTGTTTGTATGTGTGTATGTTTGTGTATGTGTGTGTCTGTGTGTGTTTGTGTGTGTGGATCTGTCTGGATATGCATCTGTATTTGTGCCTCTGTCTTTTTCTGTCTGTCTGTCTGTCTGTCTGTCTGTCTGTCTGTCTGTCTGTCTGTCTGTCTGACTGCCTATGTCTGTTTATGAGATATCTGCCTTTTTCTGTCTTTGATTTTATCTTTTTTCAGTGTGTCGATGTGTCTGTGTGTCTGTCTGTTCAACCAATATTCCTGTCTTCCAAATCCTTTTACATATATAATCTATCTATCCATCCATCCACCCACCTATCCATCCATCCATCCATCCATCCATCCATCCATCCATCCATCCATCCATCCACTCCATCATCCACCCACAGGTACAGACAATGAGCCAGAAGACTATCACAGAAATCCGCGGCTACTCTAGTCTCTCTCTCTCTCTCTCTCTCTCTCTCTCTCTCTCTCTCTCCCTCCATCCATCCATCCATCTATCCATCCATCCATCCATCCATCCATCCATCCATCCATCCATCCATCCATCCATCCACCCACAGGTACAGACAATGAGCCAGAAGACTATCACAGAAATCCGCGGCTACTCCAGCCCTCCCCCCGCCGTACACAGAGTCATGATGGCTACCTTACTGTTGCTGGGGCATTTTGAGGAGGAGACTCAGGTATGTCTGTCTGTCTGAGTGTCTGTTTGTTTGTTTGTCAGTCCGTCAGTTAGTTTGTTTGTCTGTCTGTCGGCCTGCTCCACCTATCTATCTATCTATCTATCTATCTATCTATCTATCTATCTATCTATCTATCTAAATGTCTGGTTTTCTGTCTATATGTCTATTTGTCTGTCTGTTTATCTGCCAGCCTGCCTGTCTCTCTGCCTGCCTGTCTGTCTGTCTGTCTGTCTGCCTGTATATGATGAAAATCCTTCTCTTGCATGGATATTCTGACGCGGAGACTCATGTTCATTGTCTTTCTGGCTGTCTGTATTTCTGTTTGATGATGATGATGATGATGATGATGATGATGATGATGATGATGATGATGATGATGATGATAATGATGATGATGATGATGATGAGGATGATGATGATGAGGATGATGATGATGAGGAGGATGAGGATGATGATGATGATGATGATGATGATGATGAGGATGATGATGAGGATGAGGATGATGATGATGATGATGAGGATGACCCTCGTTGTTAGGCCCATTTCCCCTGTAATATACAGCGCCCATTTAGTTGGGTTTTTTCTCAGTTGCTCCTGAGGAAGCCCAAGAGGCGAAACGTTGAGCAGTGTCTATTAAACACATTTGAAACATTTTATATGGTTATGTTATTTTGTCTGAAATTCAAACAAGACTCTCCCTCCAACTCTGATTTCCAAACAATGATGATTTTACAGCTAGTGTAGATCTAGATACTTGTTATTTATATTTTGAATGTTCCTGAGGAAGCCCGTTGAGGACGAAACGTTGAACTTGTGATAATTTTTTTGGAAATACTACCAGGTCTTACCTGTTTTAATATCTGCGTTAAACAATGATGATGATGATGATGATGATGATGATGATGATGATGATGATGATGATGATGTTTATTACAATTGTTATTGCTATGATTTCGTTATAATTTATGTATTTAATTATACTTACAATCATTTTTTTTCGTTTTCTATTTCCTTTTCCAGGACTGGCTCAAACTCCAAGCCATCATCGGCAAGACGGGCCGAGACTCCATCAAAAAACGCTGTGAAGAACTCAACCTTGACGACGTGCCTCTGGACATAGCCCTGGGCGCCCGGCATCTGCTCAAAGACTACACGCTTGACCAGTGCCGGATGGTCAGTTCAGGGGCTGCCACCTTTTACGTCTGGGTGAGTCATTTTGTTGTCGTCGTTGTTGTTATTGAATTTGTGGTTGTTGTTGTTGTTGTTGTCGTTGTTGTTGTTGTTGATATAGTTGTGGTTATTGTTGTTATTATTGCTACTGTTGTTGTTGCTTTGGGAGTTGTTGTTGTTGCTGTTGTTGTTGTTGATATAGTTGTGGTTATTGTTGTTGTTATTGTTACTGTTGTTGTTGCTTTGGAAGTTGTTGTTGTCGCTGTTGTTGTTGTTGTTGCTGTTGTGGTTATTTTTGTTGCAGCTGTTGTTTTTATTGTAGCTACTGTTGTTGCTTTTGGAGTTATTGTTGTTGCCATTGTTGTTGTTGTTGTTGTTGTTGTTGTTGTTGTTGTTGTTGTTACTGTTATAGTTGTAGTTGCTGTTATTGTTGTCGTTGTTGCTGTCGATCAAGAAACAGCTGGGTTCTCGCCCTCCTGTACAACTTCATGCTTTTAAAAATATAATTTGGTTGCTTTTACGCTCCCATTGAGGCAATTTTAGGTAGATCAAGCTCAGTCAGCCTTGGTGTGTTATGGTCTTAGCTGTCATGGCAGAAAAAGAAACCTTTTCAATAAAAGTGCATAATATTATTGTGTGTATGTAAATGTGGGTGTTTGTCTGAGGGTGTGTATGTGTGTGTGTGTGTGTGTGTGTGGGTGTGTCTATTTGTGTGTGTGTGTGTGTGTGCGCACGTGTGTGTGTGTGTGTGTGTTTGACAGAGGGTGAAAGAGAGTGAGAGAGGAGTAGAAACAGAAAGAAAGAGACACTCAGAGAGAGAGAGAGAGAGAGAG
>NW_004798222.1:130732-133474 GCF_000002075.1 Aplysia californica | reverse complement strand
GGGAGGGGGTGGGGTGGGGTGAAGAAAAGCGGAAGGTGAGAACTGGGGAAAGGGGGGGGGGAGGAGGCAAAAAGGCGGTAGAGAATATACGGACTACTTAAGCCTACTATACAGATATTTAATAGAAGAAGAACTTCTCTTTACACAGCTGAGACCACTCAACTAACCCTCGTTCTTCCAATTCTATGGCAGGCCAAATGTATCATTGATGAGATCTCCAAGAGATACGCCGAGGAAGTCGCGCACACAAGACCCAGAACTAGTCGGTCCAGACGAGGAAATCGACAAAATGAGTAGTGACCTCTGACCTTGGAAGCATAATTATTATTTATACAGGTATTATTATGTGTTATTGTAATATATTTTTATATTATTATACACGTGTAATATACACACCAATGAAACGAAACTCCCCCTAAAGGATAAAGGTAGGACAATGCCCACTTTTTGGAGGAAGTCAAGATTTCTAAAAATCCCCCGCAATCTGGGTTATATGATATAATATGTACCCTTCATAATATTGTGATATACGTGTACGATAATAAATGTTTCATATTTTTATTTTTATATATATATATATATATATATATATATATATATATATATATATATGTATTAGGATTCTATTTATATATTATGTATGTTATTATATTTACTGTGTCTTCTGGAGGAAGAAGAAGAAGAGAAGGTAACATTGAAAGGTTGATGTTGCAAATTTGTAATGTTCTCATTTTTGTCACTTTTGTAATGTCAGACTTTCAAGTCTTACTCTTACTCTTCCCCTGTTGCCCCCCCCCCCTCTCTCTCTCTCTCCCTCTCTCTCTTCATTCTCTCATCTCCTTGCTCTTGTTCGTAGAATTGTTATGGTGACCAGGACAGAGTTGTAGTCCATTTTTAGGCCTTTTATTTCTCTCAAGGCCAGCGGGGGCGTTTCGTTAGCTAAGTTGGTATCATGCTGAACTACGTAGTGGATGACCCGGGTTCGAATACTAGACTGAGTGTGGTTGTTTTTAAAAGAAAACTTAGGTCGTTTTGTAGGGTTTTTTTAAGGCTCTCGGTGGTCCATTTTGTTTTTACTCTGTCATATCGGAGACGAACATTAAGTTCCGAGGTGTCGCCTCTTAAATAGGCTAACTGTTGATAGGGCTTTCGTACCCACACACTGACTATTTGATTTACCCATGCAAATCTGTCCCCGTGGTTCTAAGCACCCCGCATAATTTAGCAAAATTTGATCTTTTTTTTTCTCCATAATTTCTTATTATTTTCCTTTACCATTCTTTGTTAAAATTAACAGAATGGCATAATTTCACATTTTTGGACTCAGTTTGCATAATTTATTAATTTCAGAATTTTTGGGGGGGTTTTTTTGTGTCCATAAAACGACGGGGACAGGCAATAGGAGAAATGTGTCAATATTTTGTGCCTTCTTCTTCTTCTGTTCTTCTCCTCGCCTTTACCAGCAGTTGGGCGCTGCTCCTCTGACTTTCTGCAATAAAACACTCTGTGTCTTAGCATTCTCTTTGAATGTGCTGGATATCTTGGGTACATTATTTTAATAAAGAATTATTTCATGATTGATTCCCTATTTTGAGGTGTTCTTTTCTCTTTTTAAACTTTTGTTGCTTGTTGAGTTTGAATTAAGCGTTGGTTTGTGAAGGTAATTGTGTGTTTATTGTTGTTTGTTTGTGCATGTGAAATGTATGTGTGTGTGTGAAAGTGTGTGTGTGTGTGTGTGTGTGTGTGTGTGTGTGTGTGTGTGTGTGTGTGTGTGTGTGTGTGTGTGTGGGTGTGGGTGTGTGGGTGTGTGTGGTGTATGTTTGTGCGTTTGTTAGAGTTAGAGAGTTAGAGAGAGAGATGGCGAGAGGGAGCGAGAGAAAGAAAGAGAGAGAGAGAGAGAGAGAGAGAGAGAGAGAGAGAGAGAGAGAGAGACAGAGAGAGACAGAGAGAGATTGAAAAAGATAGAGAGAAAGAGAAAGAGAAAGAGATTGGGAGGGGTAAGAGAGATGTCTCAATAAGCATTTGTCTGGGAGGAGAAAGGAGGGGGGGGGGGGGGGCTGTAAAGGACGAGATGTTTTGTCATAGATTTCTTCAACAACAATTTTGTTGGTGATGGGTGTGTTTACAAAGAACTGCAACGATCTATTAGTTTTCGTTTTCGTTTTTAGAGGAAAACCAAACAAGACCACCCACCAACTACCCACATACGGTAAAGATCTACAATCCACACAACCCACTTCTGGCACAAATTTTCTTTCAGACATATAGGGCCTAGCTGTCTCACTGTTTATCTGTCTACTCATCTGTCTGTTTGTTTATCAGTCTATCTATTTTATTCTATCAAAATCTATTTATTGGATAATCTCTCTCTCTCTCTCTCTCTCTCTCTCTCTCTCTCTCTCTCTTTCTCTCTCTCTCTGCCCTTCTATCTGTAGTGTAGACCACTATGTTTTAGTTTTAGTAAGAGTTTTACGGCACTTGCAATTCAATAAAGTCATGTAAGTGCCGAAGATTAGAGGTGTTACAAGAGAGTAACAAACATAAAATAGGAGGGGAGATAAGAATGATAGATGTGTGACAGGAAAGAAGAAACAAACCACACCAGAGCACCCGCCAACAACCCACTAACTATGTTTGCATATTGACACCATGAACAGAAAGAATGAAATGCCACTTTTATTGAACCCTATGGGGAAATATGGGACACAGTACAGTATTACAGAAAGTACATAGTTATAAATA
>NW_004798222.1:118067-130586 GCF_000002075.1 Aplysia californica | reverse complement strand
TATATATATATATGTCAGGCACCGTGGTGAAATCAGGTGCTCGTCAAAATAATGAAATCGAAGAAATCTGCATTTTTCGGGCAGTTTGAAATTTTTTCAAATTTTAGTTTTTTGGCTAAACACCTAGTACGTCCATTCTAAAACATTCTCGTGGGTGGATTTTAAAAGAAGAATGTCGATAAAAGGAACGAAAAACGTAAATTTGCACTTTCCAAGAACTCTTGAGCTACGGAAGTCACCAAACTTGAGCAGCCATTTTCTTGCTTATTTCACCTGTAAAACCAGGTGACCCCACCTCTTTCAATCGCAAAACACCTCGACTTCTATTCAAGATAAATGGATATTTTTTTCATCAAATGCAAGGCAAATGAACAAACTTTGAGATGATACCAATAAATCCACATACCTAAAAATTGACTAGTGCCTGATTCCACCGTGTCGTGACACACATATGATGTGCAATACAAAAAACATACTTCTGAGAGTACGTCTGCGTCATTCATCCATGCACAATATTATCTTACAGTTTCACCAGGGCGGACAATTAAAAAACAAACACACCATTGATGGTGACTGCTGATTGGTAGGTCCTAAACAAAACCAAGGAGACAACAGCGAACACCAGTCAGATGAAATGAAAACCACTTTTGACCGAAGGTGGCCAATGAATGGCCATCTTGAACAATTAAGTTGTATATATGGTCGCTTTTAAGCACAAGGGGGCTATCCCAAAAAATGCTGTTTTGAGAAAATCGAAGGAACAGTTTTTGCCCCTTGTTTAGCTTCTTTAAAATACAAGGATAGTTTTCTTTATAACCAAACAAATATTATACACACCAATGAAACCAAACTTCTCCTATAGGTAGGGCAATGCCCACTTTTGGTGTACGTCAAGATTTCTGGAAACCCCGAAATCTGGGTTACCCGCTTGTCCTTAAAAGTGACCATATACAGTAATGGCATTCATATGACCGTACGCAGTTGCGAGCGCCGTAAATCCTTACTAAAAAAAATATATATATACAATAAATATTTTTATCTATTGTAGACCGCAAACCAAAAAAAGAACAAAAACCAACAAGTACAAAAAATAAACAGAAAAGTGAAACAAGAAATCACTCCTACAAGGGGACTCCCCAGTTTCCTTCCTGTCTTTGATACAACCAATTACTCATCGTAAAAGCTAAACTAATTATAAATGTTTTGTCACTAATGTAATCTTAAGTAGTCTGCTCGTTAGAATGAGCAGAGTTGAGTTTTACGGCTTATTCCACACAAAAACGGCCTCACAGAACACCAAGAAAAGTTTCTCTACAGCTATCGGAATCAAAGTGAGACTGAGGCCTGCTGCAAATAAGCAAGTTGTAGGCCTATACTTCCTTGTCATAATCTAGATTGATAAGAAATGATAATATCATTATCATCTTTATTATTGGTAATAATTATTACGCACGGTATAGTTTTTTCTGCTCAACCCCAGAAAATAAAAGGGATGCAATTCCAGTTATTTTTCAACTAATTTTGTAAAGTAAAACTTTTGCATTATGTCCCTTTACGCAATATGTGGGGTTTTATTTTCTTTTAATTTCACCTCGCCGAGCACAACTGAGCGGTGGCTCGGTTCTAGTTGGTGATCATCATCATCATCAGTGCCTTTCTCACCCTGAATCAGGGTATAGGCCACGGACAAACACCCTCCACTTTTCTCTATCCTGGGCTAGTCTCTTGATGTTATTCCATGTCTTCCCACTTTTCTGTACATCGATTTATGTGCTAGCTGGTCATAGTAATAATAAAAAGTTTCTGCAGTCTGAAAATGGTGAAAGAATCCCAGTGAAACTAAGGGGCTGGGATACTATAGGTTTTTTTGGGGGGGGAGGGGGTCGGTTTTGTTTTTTGGTTTGGGTTTTGTTTGAGTTTAGTTTTAGTAGAGGTTTTACAGCGCTCACAACTGCATAAGGTCATATGAGCACCAAGGGGTGGATGTCAACAGAGAAGTCCATTCAGGGAATCAGACTTACTCTGCTCACCTCTCTAGCTTCAACAGCACAAAGTCTGCATCAAGGCATCCCGAAAATAGCAGGTCACAAAAGAGTGACAAACATACAAAAGAAGTAGAGGAAAAAATGACGATAGTAAGGATTAGAAAAGAAAAAGCAGTAGTTTCTCGTATGCAGTTCAGGCACGATATGAGCATGACATTGATGAATCAGCCCATTTACAATTCTACTGAGCATAAGAACACGTTCATATCCCCCCCCCCTTTGGGAATGGCCTAAAGCCGCTTCAGTCAGAAGCCCCGTCGCGGGGGATATTTTGTTTTGTGATTAATGTGGTAGGTAGAGGGCAATAAATATTGTTAAAGAAACACAAAAAATTACTTTGCGTGGTCCTCTTGAAATCTCCGTAGCAAAGATATCAAAGGTCACTAGAGAGTCAGTATTATGCATAAATGGTTGCTTTTAAGCACAAGTGGGTTATCCCGAAAAATGCTGTTTCGACAGTTTCGAGAAAATCGATGGTAAAGTTTTTGGACCCTTATTCAGTTTCTTTAAAAGACAAGGAGAGTTTTCTCTATAACCAAACAAATATACACACCAATAAAACCCAACTTCTCCTTTAGGTAGGACAATGCCCACTTTTGGTGTAGGTAAAGATTTCTGGAAATCCCCCCAATCTGGGTTAGCCCGCTTGTCTGCCTTAAAAGAGACCATATAACAGACAAAGAATGTACAAGTGTGAGGAAAGTGTGAGTTATAGTCTATCGTCAGTGTCACAAGCAATCTACTTAAGTCTGTATGGGTACTCTTTGTTTGTTTTAGTAGAGGTTTTACGGCGCTAGCAACTGCATAAAGTCATATGAGCGCCAGAAGATTAGAGGTGTTACAAGAGAGTAACAAACATAAAAAAGAAGGAGGGGAGATAAGGACGATAGATGTTTGATAGGAAAGAAGGAGCAAACCACACCAGAGCACCCGCCAACCACCCACTAAGGAGGAGAGATACAGCGATAGATGCATGAGAGGAAAGAAGCAGGAGCAAACCACACCAGAGCACCCGCCAACCACCCACTGGGTACTCTTTACGCCACAGACAAAAAAATTATTTTTTGTCGTGTTCTTCCTATCAGGAATCATGAGAAGCAAGATTAAGTTGTTAGTCTTGACCATCGTAGTAAACTGCATTTTGATGATGTTGAAAGGTACATCTTTGGTAGAGCTTTGGGAGGGTGTATAAATTGAAAATTCTCAAAATTTGGATTTAAGTGGATTGCTTATGAAAGCAACTATAAAATTGTGTGTCGCAAGAGGTACTTGACAGGCTGTTGGCTTTTTTCAAAGTTAACAAATGCACTTGCGTACATATGCTCAAATGCACACACACACACACACACACACACACACACACACACACACACTCACACATACACATACATAGAGATAAACACTCTCACAAAAACATAATCTATATGTATGTTTGTATTTACATGCATATGTACACATATAATATGTAGATACTTTGTCTTTAAAACATAGTGTAAATGCATATTGATAACCAACTCAAACCAACACACACACAGAGGAGACCTATGAACCAGCATAAATGAAAGATGGCACACCCACAACAGACACACATAGTACTTGTAGATGGTTAAACTTTACAAACTTTAATATATACACATACATATACACACAAGCGCAAACACACACATACACATACACACACATACACACACATATGCAAACACACACTCACACACACACACACACCTACACACATATACGCAAACTCTCACACATCCACACATGCGCAAACACACACACACACACACACACACACACATGCGCAAACACAAACACACACACACACACACACACACAGAGGCGCATTGAACATACACAAACATACTTTGATAAAAACAACAAATTCAATCAGTAAACCTTATCCTGTAAATTCAGAACTGTATCGGAGAGGACATTTTTCCTGAGATAAACTATTCATAAATGTTTTGTTACAGGCAGGCCTACTACTGAAGTCACAAGTACCACTAGACTGCCTGTTAGAATGAGCAGAGTTAAGTTTTACAGCCAATTCAGCCCAAAAACAGCCTCATATCAACATCTGTGAACTGTTCCGACAAAGCAAACAAAGGACTCTATAACCAGTCAACCTATCTAATGAATAAAACTTTCCTGCCGATAAAATGTGCTAAGCCCAAGACACATTTTGGGGAAAATAAAATTCTAAATGTTGAAAAAAAAAGCAAGATAAAAGTACATATTATCGTGCAGTATAAAATTCGTGGCACAACTTATTGTTAAATGTCTCATAAACTAGGCTATCTAACATTAAAAAATCTCCAGGTTTTGCACAGTATCGACTTGTATCAATTTGTCTTAACAAGTCAATATTTTTGTAAATACCTGTTAGCTCTGTTCTCGAAAATTCCTAATAAACACTAATAAATAATCCCAGTTGGTGGTTTCTACAGATTTTAAAAGATATACAGCTAAGCTAGGACAATATTCGCTTTTAAAAGCAAGTCCGTCATTTTTTTTCTGATCGTGAGATTGTGTTTATTGAACGCTTGTTTTGAGAACTTTATGAACAAAGAAGCGTTCACTTGTAACTAGTTTTGCCACTAAAAAGTGTCAATGGTTTCTCTCTACTGAAAATTTTGTTTTCTGGGCTCAGTGCATTTCACAGACAGCCGACAAAATGAAACTTTTCAGCAGATTCACAAAAGAAATTAAATCTACAAACTTCCTCTGGAAAGTCCAACATCAGTGACAAGCTCATATTTTGAGTCAGCTAGGTCCTGAAGAACTCTTCTAATATGCCAATAATAATAGTAACAGTACTATATTTATGAGGGGAGTTCAAGAAGTCATTGGTCTAAATATGAAGGAATAAAGATAGAGCTTTTGTAACTTGGCACACATACTTATATTTCTCTACACAGTCACCATGCAGAGTCACACATTTCTGCCACCTCTCTTTGACTTCCAAAAGTCCTTGAGAAAAAATGACCCAGAACGGGCCCCTAACCAGTCTTCCACAGCTTCAATGGCATCCTAGTTGTCATGGAAACGACGTCCTTACAGTGATTTTTTTAAGATTAGGAAACAGAAAAGTTAGAAGTTACTCCGTCCGGTGAATAAACAGTGTGTGGCACGATTTCAAAGCCGAATTGTTCTGCTGTCTGGACTGCTTGTTGTGCCCTGTACGCAGGGGCGTTGTCATGCAGTAGGAGGACCCCATTACGGAGTTTTCCACGTCTTTTTCTCACCAATTTGGACTGCAATTTTATCAGCAAACCCGAATAGTAGTCCCCCCTGACTGTTTTTTCTTCTTTGGTGAGGGAGAAGAAGAGGTATTCCATTGCATGGAGGATATTTTTTGTTCTGGATCAAAATGATAAATCCACGTTTCATCCATAGTCACCATGTTTTTAAAGAAATTTGTGTCATCGGACTCAATTAGAAGGAGAGTTTTGCGGGATTCAACCCTCTGCTTCTTTTGCTCACTTGTCAAAATACAGGGTACCCACCGCACAGACACCTTATTCATATTAAGATGGTCTTGGAGAATCGTTTCAATTGACCCTACACCGATTGCCGTTCCACTTGAGAGCTATTTGACAGTTAGCCCATACTTCGGTCTTGTAAAACCAGTTTCTTCACTATGGATACATTCTCTTCAGTCACCACAAAGGATGGGCGCCCTTCACAATCTTCATCCATCACCGACATGAATCCAGATTTGAATTTTCTTACCCAGTATGTTTCAGTATATAACAAGGACATTTGTCACCATAAACTTGGACCATTTCCTGAAAAATAGGCGAAGGGGATTTTCCTTGCAAGTTTAAAAACTTGATAACTGAGTGATATTCAACAGGCTCCATGGCACAGCTTCAGCAAAGAAAAACCAAACGTTTTTGAGAAGGGTTTCATTGAACACGCTGACTAGTGCCTTTTTATTGTTGGATTTTCCAATTAGTGAACGCATTTTTTGCACTAATGTCTCTTGAAACATGCGTTCAATAAGCATAATGTCACGATTAGAAAAACATGACGGACTTGCTATTAAAAGCAATATTGCCCCAGCTGTAAAAATTAAAAAATCTGTAGAAACCACTCACTTGGATTTTTGTTTGGTATTTATTAAGGAATTTTCTAGCATACATACAGCTATCAGGTGCTTACAAAAATATTGATCTGTTAAGACAACTTGATACAAGTCACTGTGCAAAAATCGGAGAACCTATGTTCGATAGTTGAGGAGATATTTGACAATAAGCCGCACCACAAATTTTTGACCACACTATAACTTAGGACAGATTTTCTGTCACTTCTTTGGAATATAGCTATTAAATAAAAACAAAAATTTTTAAAAATAATTTCCATTTCACCGATCCCTTAAAAAAATTTATTTCACAAGGGCGTACATAAATACACAAATTTTTATACAAATTAAATAAAAAAGCAAAATTATACAGGTATAATGCCCCTTTCAACACAGTGAAATGATAAATTAAGAGGCTGAATAGAAATGCATGAATATTATAAACCACAATAATATCACAAACACAGACAATTCACACATAGTTGCTGGTTACCAATGTGAATAGTCCTGTTTGTTTGGAATTTTTTTTCAGCTGGGATTATGGTGTGTTGCTCAAGAACCAGTCACCATCCCCTCTCCCCCCCCCCCCCCCCCCCCACCCAACCCCCCCCCCCACCCCCCACCCTGAGTCACAACACAAAATGACTTGCATTGATCCCAACAGATTTGAGCCAAAACTGAAGAACGGTCGCTCACATTTTTAAAGAAGTGGTATAAGAAAGTAAATTCTTAATTCTGAAGTATTTCATTACCATACACAGCGATTGAAACCTATAATTTTATAAATTCTTTAGCTGAAAAATCATGGAAATACTGCTGCATCATGCTCTTAGCTGTATTGAATGCTACTTTCATTCAAATTTTAAGAGCTACAGAGTGAGTGGTTTCTTCTAAAAAGTGACGCAAAGGGCCGGACCGCCCAAATTATACAGATAATGGAACCTTGTTAAGAATTCAGTTTAAAAGTTCTTTCTAAACTAGGCTGGTGATAAAATATCTGGGAACTTGGTTACCTGTACAATTGGAATAATGTATGACAGCTGTTGGCAGTAGCTGTTTAACAGTTTTGGATGGACACAGTGGGAATGTTCCTGTACACAGGAATGACTTCACTGGCTACATGAGTTATTTCTGTGTTATCATATATAGACCTTTCTCAGATCATCATCACCACTGATACTTACAACAACAGCGACAACAGCAGCAGCAGACGAAGCAGCTATAGCAACAAAAAGAACAGACTGACAACCAAATTACGAGCAGACAGCTTCCTGTAGCTTATACTGTCCCCGCGGTTATATGCAAAAAAAATTCTGAAATTATGCCATTTTAAATTGAGCCCAAAAATGTGAAATTAAGCGATACTGTTAATTTTTACACAGAATGATATTTAGGAAATAATCAGAAATTATGTAAAAAATGATCAAACTTTGCTAAATTATGCGGGGCGAATAAAACCCTGGGGACTGGTTAGACTATATACAACAGCAAACCATGCATGAGCAGACGACAGCGCACGGGCCAGACACAGCCCACAAGTAGTTCCGTCTGGCCCGTGAGTTGACCCAGGAATTGATCATGAACGTGGCCCGAGGCGAGCTGATTTTTGTTGATTAAAACAAAACTGTCCGTCTTGAAAATTAAATCGATAGTTTCCTGCCCTGCCGGAAGCAACAGATCTAACATTTTATTTCATGAAATGCCCTCGAGTAGCATAATGCCTTTGCTATAGCGTCAGTTTCAGTCCTGTCTCACTATTGAGTGCCTGAGTATTTCAACCGACTTTCAACCCATTTTCTCCTGTGTTGGCACGCATACGGGATATCAAGAATCACTTAATCCAGTTTGTGACATGGACATTTGAGTATTCATCAACCCTTTCCACCCAATTTTAGCCTGCGAGATATTCGGAATAATTCAACTTGGAACGGAACTTGCACACACCTGTACACATTAACCCATTTCACCCAATTTACTCTTGCTTTGGCCCGAGAGATACTCGGAATCTCTTTATCCAACCCACAACTTGTACACACTTGTACATCGGCACACTAATACAACAGTACGTGAACACCATCATTGCCATCATCAAGAACATCCTCACCATCGCCTTTCTTATCCCTTGATCAGGGTACAGTAAGCCATGAACAAAGACTTTCCACATTTCCCTATCTTGAACAAGCCTCTAGATATATTCTTCCACATCTCCCCACATTTCTGTACATCATTCTCTGCGGCACAGAAAGCTCTTGAAGGATCATCTGCTGCGGTGAACGAATCCCCTTTATTCTTTTCATCATTACAAAAAGTTTTCTCGTCTGTTTCAGGATCACAACAATCTTCTCGACGCCTCTTGACCTGCGACGTTAACATCAAACAGCTTCCTATTTGGATGACTTCTTGTCTTCAAATCCAAACGCATTATCTTCAAAAAATTGGGTCTCAGAAGCCATGAACGAATCATTCCAAGCCTGTGAACAAACATTTTGTTAAAGGAAATTATGACAATAAATCCAGAGGATAGAAAATGACAAAATGGAGACCATAAATAGACAGATAGGTAGACAGGCAGTCAGACAGGAAAAAATTCATTTTTTAAAAATTGAGACCGATTTGCTGTTCTTATTTTTTTCACTGGTTTTCTTTTGTTTTTCTTCTCCTTCTATGAAACTACCAGCATTCTTTAAAAACATCTCATTCCAGATGCTTAAGGAACAGAAGCTCTTTTTTAAATTGTTTTTTTTTTCCTATTTGTTTCTTTTCTTTAAATATGTAATTTTTGTCTTCTAGTTCGTTTATACAAAAAAACAACAAAAACAACAAAAAAAACAAAAAGAGGAGAAAAGAAAAACACAAACAAAACCAGCACAATTGGTTTTGTTTATCACTGACAGAAACGAAGACAAATCAAAGAAGTGCTGGAAACGAAACAGCAGACATGAAAAGATAACTCGTTTAGACAATAAGAAGGCGATGGATGAAATTCATGGGGCACGAGGGCAGATAAAGGGAATTTGAACAACTTAATATGACAGGAAAATTTGAGGGGTAGAAAAGATGAGGATATTAACAGCATATCGGTGATCTGTCTAGCAAGCGCAGAGCAAAACACGCACATAGAAAATAGCTTTTCAGGTCTCGAATTTATTCTTATATATTTTGTAGTAGTTTTTTTGGCATTTAAAACACGTAGGGCCTACAATACAAAATTCGTACATAATGAAAAGATATTAGTGTCGCACCTACTTCGTTACATGCACTCTAAACTATATTTGCATATTCATTACATGATATGTGGTTGTGACAGTATTGCTCACACTTTATTATGCACAAAAACTGTTCCGAACAGAATGAGCGACATAATGAGTCGTGTTGCTCATAGAAGTGCCAGACAACTCTCTCTCTCTCTCTCTCTCTCTCTCTCTCTCTCTCTCTCTCTCTATATATATATATATATATATAGATCTATATATATATTATATCTACCAAAACACATTGCCTGGATCCTCATTTATGAGGCCTCAAATGAAAATAAAGGATTGAGAACTATAACAATCAATGTCTTACTCCGGACTAGACTCTTGATGTTTAGTTTTTCAGTTTTAGCAACAGTTTTACTGTACTTGCCTCATTAATAGGTCATGCAAGTGCCGAAGATACGAGTTGTTACTACTAGAGAGTAACAATCATAAAACCACGGAGAGATAAAGACTGTATGTATGAAAGAAGGAGCAAACTATACCACAGAGGTCATATAAATGCTTGACAATAAGGTGTTACTTGAGCTTAACATACACAAAAGAAAAAAAGAATGAGGAGAGATAAGGACAACATGATGGGAAAGAAGGAGCAAACCACCCACGAGCAAACCACCCAAGAGCACCCACCAACCACCCACAGACACATGAAAATAAGGAAGAGACTGACCTGGTTGCTGAAAGGCTTCATGTTCCCACCGAGGTCTTCAGGCAGGGAGTCTGGGTCTGAATACAACTGAAGTTTTTCTGTCTTTTTGCCTAGTAGGTTAATCTGCAGAAAAGAGAGGAGGGATAATTGCCACTTGATGAATTCGGCTGTTACTTTTTATGATGTATTTATTCGTGTGTGCATGTTTGCGTGTGCACGTATGCATGCATCCATGTTCACATGCATGCACACGTCATACACACACAATAATACACACCTACACATTTTGTCTTTCTTTCTCTCTCTCTTTTACACACACACACACACACACACACACACACATGGGGGGCGGGGGGTCGTGTAAAAGGATGGATACTTTCAACAAGTGGCGAGGAGTTTAAGGAAGCAAATAAATTGAGCTTCTGTTTTATGTCACAAAGTTCAGTTCAACTATGAATCAGGAAACTTTGGCCGATCGGAGCTGAGGAGAATACAATTATGTTCCAGTAGACAGACGTGATGTGATACTCAATTACAAACAACTCCCTCCTGGAGAATCAAATAGACACCTTCGCATGTTTCTGTGTGCAACAATGAAATGCCGACTGGATCGCTAACAACAACAACAATGAAATGCCTAACCACTACATCACACACTCCAGTGCCATAAAACTCTCACTAAAACTAAACACTCCAGTAAGAGGGTAGGAACAACCAATTGTTTTAGACAACAATTATTTTAAAAACTTATTATCAGTTTAAAAATGATTTCATTAGACTTTTCGTTCCTACAAAATTATTTTGAAATAAAAAAAAACCCAACAAAAATTCGCCACCTCAGTGCCTTCTTGTCGTATCTTCATTTTTTTTAACACAGAAAATATGACTTCTTTTTAAGCTCAGTGAACTATTGTGAATGCTACCAGCTTGTGTTTCGCGCACTCATATGACCTTATGCAGTTGCGAGCGCCGTAAAACCCAATACTACTACTCTTTGTTTTGAACTGTTTTTACTGTTTTTGAAAACGTATATAGGAAAAGAAGGCATTGAGGAAGCAAATTATCGTAACCACTTTGAGCTTACCCTGCCCATCAGCTTGTTCTTGATGAAAGGCTTCATGACAGTAAACAGCAGGTCGAAGAAGATGGGCTCATGGACAAAGGACAACCGCTTCAGTCTGATCGGGGCCACGTCCTGATGAAAACAAAGAGTTTCAATATAATGAAGATTTGTGTTACGACGTGGTTAAACAAGGCGCTCGTCAAAATAATGAAATTGGAGAAACCGTCAATTTTCATCCAGTTTGGCAAATTTTATAGAATTTTTGTTTGTTAGCTCAACACTTTACATATCTAATTACAAACATATTTTGGCGTCGATTTTACAGAAAAGCGTTGATTAAAAGCACAAACATTGCAAATTTTCTGTTTTCAAGGACTATCAATCTATGGAAGTTACCGAACTTTGGGGGTCATTTTTCCACTAATTTTACCCCTGAAACCAGTCGACCCTCATCTCCTTCAATCGCAAATATCTCGACTTCTATTCACGACAGATGGATATATCTTTCATCAAAAGTAAGACGAATGAAAAAGCTTTACGCAGATAGCAATAACTCTACATGCCCAAAAATTGACGAGCGCCTGATTCCTCCGCGCCGTGACACATTTTATAACAAGGATAGTCTTGGAATGTTGGATGGGAATCCACAGGAAGAGAACAGTGTGAACATACAACATACTTATTATAACGAGTATCTGTTACAGAGATAGAGATTCAAGGAATATAGATGAATGTCAAGGACCAGAGACCAATGATTTTAGATACTGATACAACGGTGGTGGTGAGTGAAGATGTGGAATAGTGTTTATATAACGTTAGCTTTAGTCCTTTCTGCCCCAATAGGTCACAAGGGACGTGGGCACCCGATTCCAGCACACTCATGTTTTGCCTTTCATTTGCACGTTTAAACCAACATAGTGAAGATTTTTAATAATAGATAGCATTTGTATAGGGCAAATCCCTGCTTAACAGCAAGATTTAAGTGCTTTAAAATCTATACTTTAACCCCTACAGACCTGAGAGCATGCTGAAACAACGTCAACTTCCTGGGAAGCATACAGTGTAAGAAGCCATTTATAGGCGCTAAAACACAAACATACTGACAAGATCTTTCGCTGTCTCGGGCCGGGTACCTATTCTCACCTGCGTCAAGTGAGGAAAATTTGTGTAAAGTACCTTTCCCAAGGACATAACATCGGACCCGCGGCTCGAACCCCCGACCCTGCAACCTCACGATTACGAGTCCGGTAGCCTAACCACTAGACCAACTACGCGAAGAGTGGCAGTGGTGACAGTGGCAGTCTAGGATTTTGTATTTCAAGTCTATGTGTACAGTGGGTGTCTACCTGCATGAGTTGCATCCCCATGCGGGCTAGGGAGGGCGTGACCTCACGGGCGTGTCTGAGCGTCACATCGGCCAT
>NW_004798222.1:114238-115631 GCF_000002075.1 Aplysia californica | reverse complement strand
TGCTGCTCCCGTAGATTTCCCTTTGTTGGGTCGCCTCAGTAGTTTGACAGATGACTATAAATCTCCTCCACCCCTCTCGGCTCTCGGCTTTCCTCAGTGTGCCCCACAGCTCCTCCGTGGCTGTCCATTCTCGGATGTTTTCCTCCCATCTTTACTTCCGTCTGTCTATCCTCGGATGTTATCCTCCCGTCTTTACTTCTGTCTGTCTATCCTCGGATGTTATCCTCCCATCTTTACTTCCGTCTGTCTATCCTCGGATGTTATCCTCCCATCTTTACTTCTGTCTGCCTCTCCTCCGTCCTTCCTTCGTCCACCCTGCTCTGTGCCCTGAAGAATGGATTCAGCAAGGCCTGAAGAAAGGGGTGACACGGCCGTACCATTTCAGCGTGCGTTGCTTGACCAATGATAGGAGGCCGGTGTAAGGCCCGGTTACATTTTATGTCACGCGTCTTTTCATTTCTTCACTGGTGACACGGTCTCTTCTTCTTTAATAAGCTTTTCATTGCCATTTTCACAGAGGCGAGTCTTGGGCATTATCGCAAGGCGGAACCCATCCCTCTCCTTAGTTTTAGTTTTAGTAAGGTTTTACGCGCTCGCAATCGTATGAGGTCATAGGAGTGCCAAGGGGTGGATGTCAACAGAGCCGCCCAAAAGGGGAATCAGGCTTACTCTACTCACCTCTCCAGCCTCAACAGCTCAAAGTCTGCTTCGACTATCAAGGCACCTCGGAAATAGCAGTTCACAAGAGAGAGACAAACATACAAAACAAGTAGATAGAGGGAAAATGACGATAGTAAGGATGAGGGGAAAAAAGCAGCAGTTTTCACTATGTTGTATCGGGGCACAGTATGAGCATGACATTGATAAATCAGCCCATGTACAATTCTACTGTGCATAAGAACATGTTGATATCCCCCCTTTGGGAATGGCCTAAAGACACTTCAGTCTGTAGCACTGCCCTTGGGGAGGGGGGGCACACATCCCTCTCCATGCCCGGCCACATCCGAGTTCCCCCTATAAATTATACACTTTCTCCAAGTAAAAACCAGTCGAATTAAACTAAATTAACCTGGCACATTTATCCCAGTACAGGACTCTGCCATAAATCCTAATCCTACCTCAGTAAAAAAAATAATGTAAAAAAATTTATCGGTTATTTCGGAACCAAGTCGTTACCCGGCACTTTCTGCAGCCTCTGTTTGAAGGTGCTGGCCTCTAGTAGCCTTGTGTCGGGGTCCTCATGAAGCTCCTGTCTGGCCCTCTGGAGCGCCTCGGGGCACATGCGACATACGTAGTGGCTGAACTCCTCATTGGCCGATACCGACATGGTGGATGGGTGGATGGGTGGATGGATGGATGGATGGGTGGGTGGATGGGTGGATGGGTGGGTGGG
>NW_004798222.1:111269-113672 GCF_000002075.1 Aplysia californica | reverse complement strand
ACACACACACACACACACACACACACACACACACACACACACACACACACAGACATATACACAGGCTGGGATGTTGTATCTCTCTCAGCCCGGATTGATAGGCTCTGACAAGCAAGGTGTCGGAAGCCCGCCTCCTAAATGATTTAAATGATGTCGATTATGGGAGGGGGGCATAAAAACACCTATATATATATATATATGAACCTCATCCCCCCCTAAAAAACAACACCCTACAACATAACAGCCAGGCCCGTAGGAATGTGCAGCGTGTCGTATGAAGGTGTGTATAACATTACAGGGTACAGGAAATGTATAGCAATTTTAACATCCAATCCGCAGTCTTTCGATACCCAAGAGGCGTCTACTGGTGTCTGTGGTGTAGCGGTTAGCGCTTCACTGTTGCGCTCGGGAGACCTCAGTTCGATTCCCAAGTGGGAACAACTTTTTAATCGAGTATCTCGGTCTTTTAGTTTTAGTAAGAGTTTTACGGCACTTGCAACACAATAAGGTCGTATAAGTGCCTAGGATTAGAGGACTTACAAGTTTTACAAGAGAGCAACAAACACAACAAAAGAAGGAGGCGAGATAAAGACGATAGATGTTTGATATAAAAGAAGTAGCAAACCACACCAGAGCACCCGTCACCCACCCATTATCATAGTCTATCTGTTGGGGTGTAGTAAGACTAAGAGTATAATATGATAGCATCTCTCTTAGCCCGGGTAGGCCCTGACAGGCAGGGTCGGAAGCCTGCCTACTAAATGGTCTTAATAATAGTGTCGATTGAGTCGGAAAAATACGTACAAAAAACCCCAACAGTTCAAAACAAACAAAACAGTTCAAAACAAACAAAACAGTTGAAAAATAAAACAGTTCAAAACAAACAAAACAGTTTTTAAAAAAAACCAAAACAGTTCAAAACAAACAAAACAGTTGAAAAATAAAACAGTTCAAAACAAACAAAACAGTTTTTAAAAAAAACCAAAACAGTTCAAAACAAACAAAACAGTTCAAAACAAACAAAACAGTTCAAAACAAACAAAACAGTTCAAAACAAACAAAACAGTTTTTAAAAAAACCAAAACAGTTCAAAACAAACAAAACAGTTGAAAACAAACAAAACAGCCAGTCAGGACTACTAAGGACGTTGAACGAAGGTGTTCAGGCTAACATTCTATGTTATACTCGCATAACGTTACAGAGGATAAGAAATAAGAAAATTATCACACAATCTGGTCTTTCGCTGCTCAAGAAGTGAATACAACTAGACGGTCAGACGTATAGGCCTACAGGCATCTGTGGAACAGCGGTTGCGCGCTTTTATGAGGCACGCAGTAGACCCAAGTTCGACTTCCGAGTAGAAAGAATTATGTTAATCGCGTACCTCGTTCTTTCTTTTGGGTTGTTGTTGTATCCCTCTCAGTCCTATTTTAGTTTCAGTAGAGGTTTTACGGCGCTCGCAACTGCGTATATAAGGTCATAAGAGCACCAGAAGATTAGAAGTGTCACAAGAGAGTAACGAACATAAAAAAGAAGAAGGGGGGAGAAGGACGATAGAAGTTTGTTAGGAAAGAAGGAGCAGACCACAACAGACCACCCGCCAACCAACCACCCTCTCAGCCCGGGCTGGTCCTGACAGGCAATGCTTGATGAAGCCTCCTTAATGATATCTTAACTATGTCGACTGGGTCGTAAAAACACCTAGTGTGAAACAAAACAGCCAGACTCGCAGCATTTCGTATGAAGGTGTTTTCGAGTTTAGTTTTAGTAAGAGTTTTACGGAACTGGCAACACAAGACGGCTATATAAGTGCCGAAGATTAGAGGTGTTAAAAGAGAGTAACAAACCCAAAATAGAAGGAGGAGAGGTAAGGGTGATAGATGTCTGATCGGAAAGAAGGAGCAAACCACACTAGAGCACCCGTCAACGACCCAATATGAAGGTGCGCTGGCAAACATTGTATGAACACGTGTATGTTCGTATAACGTTACAGGGTACAACAAATAGGATCCCCCTAATCCGCGGTCTTTCGCTACCCTAGAGGGACATACGTTATAATTAAAATAATAATTAATAACATAAGTTAGAGGCAGTCCACAGTGACGGTAAAGGGTGAGAGGGGTGGGTGGTGAGTGTCTGGGTAGGGCACTAACAGGACGAAATGATACTCAGACCACGTAAAACATCTACATTAGATTTTGTTTTTTAAACCCACTAACACACACACACACACACACACAAACACACACACACACACACACACACACACACACACACACACATACACAACACTTTTAAAAGAGTGGCAACCACAGGAAAATCAAAACAATAAGAGCAAGCTCCCGCTGGAAAAGGGGAAAGACAATAAGTGTATGAGTTTCGCGCCCCTTTCAACACTATTAG
>NW_004798222.1:106696-108335 GCF_000002075.1 Aplysia californica | reverse complement strand
CTCCCATTTTGAACCCTTATTTAAATCTCACCTTTGTCCGTCAACGACAAAACAATACTTAAAAAATCGCTGTTTAATCTTCTAAGATCTTTGAATGCAGGTCTTAAAATTGGATGACCAACAGCATGCGGGCCTAGAAGTCCTAAGGATTCTAGTACGTCTTCCGTGATGTAAGCCAAGAGCAGATGGAATTTAAAACAATATGGGATTTACAGCAGAGCCTAACAAGTTGGCCTATATATCTATATATTATTTACATCAACCCCACACTCTCATGCACGCCCATGAAACATGGTTCAACAGACGGGACAAGCGCTTGCACTTTAACCCTATCCGTATGCCCTGGGGTCATTTAGTACCCCCGGGGTTGTATTCTTCATATTTTAGAATACTTCTAGAATCTAGTACGAAGATCTCTTTGAAACTTTCAGTACTTCTCAAAAAATCATTTTGACAGAGTGATAGATCTACACAAAGCGTACGGATCGAATTAACGAGTAAATTTCCTCTTTGAAAGTGGTGGCACAGAGTTCCCCGCGTCGTATGGATACGATTGTAAAACACGACGTACGGATAGGGTTAAGCATTCGAGGCTCACATGGAGACGTCTAGACTGTCTTAGCAGGAAATCTACAAGCTTGCACTGGAATGTGAGAGAAGGGAGGTGTCGCTGTCTCAAACTGAGCAATCTGTTGGCTAGATTACTGTAAATCATGCACAGTAGTGTTCCTGCATAATATGCTTCCAAAGCGCGGTGTTAAATCTGACGCCTAGATTTAAAATATATATTTAAAAAACCTTGTTTATTCCTGAATCAAGATTTTTGGGAATAGAACAAGTTGTTTGGTTGATGGTTTACAGTACTGTCAAGTTAGGATATGTGCACACTGGTTAACTAATACATGATGAGAAAAATTGTTTAAAACTCCTTAAGGACGTACAGGACATGGCAGGTTTCACAATTTGGGTGCCCAGCATTTCCCAAAATTGACCAAATATGAAGTGTTATAAAACATGACATATGATATACTGTTTGAAAGCTTAACATTTCAGGATACTAGAAATGTATATTTTATGAGCGTCAGCTCATCGCAGTGTGTGTAAGAGACCTTCAAAGTTAACTCTCCCTGATTCTCACGAAATGAAGAAGCTTCCTGAAATCTCTCTGTAAATCACATAAACTACACAAATATAACACAAAAACATTCAAAATCCACCGAAGAACACCCGAACAGCTGACATAGGAAGAACAAAAGCTGGAAACCTAAGATATATACCCAGATTACTCAATTTGTTACATAACCCTGCAGTTAAAATTTAAAAAATAAGTATAGTATTCTATAATTGTCAAACTAAGCACAAAACTTTCCTGAGCTCTTTGTATATGAAAAAGTAGTTTAAAATGTACTTAAGTACAGGTTTTTATGAAAACCTCAGTGCGCATAAAATTGTGAAACCTGCCATATCTGCCCGACACCCCACCAAAAGGTTATGTTGTGGAACATTCGATCAATCTATAATTTCACAAACACAAATTTGTATATTATTATTTCTTCTTCTTCTTCTTCTTCTTCTTTTTCTTCTTCTTCTTCTTCTTCTTCTTCTTCTTCTTCTTCTCCTTCTCCTTCTCCTTCTTCTT
>NW_004798222.1:103461-104649 GCF_000002075.1 Aplysia californica | reverse complement strand
GGGGGGCGGAGCGAAGCGAGAGGGCTGAATGCGTGGAGTGCATCAGAGTACGTGTGAGAGTGATAGAACATTTTATAGAGGGCTAATCCAGATTTCGGGGGTTTCGAGAAATCTTGACCTACACCAAAAGTTGGCATTTCCGTACCTATAGGAGAAGTTTGGTTTCGTTGGTGTGTATATATTTGTTCGGTTATAGAGAAAACAGAAATTGAATAAGGGACAAAAACTTTACCTTCAATTTTCTCAAAACAGCATATTTCGGGACAGTCCCCGCCTTTTGCTTAAAAGCGACCACATTTTTCCAAAGCAAGTCTACACACAATACACAGCAAACATTGACCGTGGTCAGTCAGGCAAGACTAGCGATAGACAGGACGGGTCATTTATATTCATTTATATTATTCGTTTTTCGTGGATGTCACCAATGGTCTCTGGTTGACACCAAGCTCCTCGAGGCGGTGAGAGAATTTTGCGCCCCGCCGTTCAACCGGGGGATATCGGAGCCATAGACCGTGAATAATCATTGACCGGAGCTAACGATGGGTTATTTTTGGATGCCTCGGTCCACAGCCCACTGGTCCAGCCAGCCCAAGGACGGTCCAGCCCTTTACTTTCATAACACGCATGGCTGAATGTTTTCCCACCGATGTTATTTTATAAGCGTTGCTGTCAGACGCAAGTATAATAATATTTAGCCAGCTACAGATGATGATCAGAAAAATCAGCAACATTGAATATTCACAACAGTGGAAATCTACGGGAACTGCTGAATTTTAATTTCTTCGGTTTACTGTTTAGATAATATTATATAGTTTCCTAAAATAGAAGAAACAAAATCAGGGAGTTTCTTTTTCTTTCGGTTAATCACCGTTTTCGGTTTAAGCGGACTGCATTGTAACTGTTTTCCCAAAAGTTGCAGTTGCCTCCACATTCTCCTATCTTGTCTTACCACGACAACAACAACATTACTATGATGGCCGGACTCTTGACGGCTAGACGGACAAGACGCTCAGTGACGTAGGCCGAACTAATTAGAGAGGGGGGGGGGGGGGGTCTGTTTATATCATGTTTTAACTCTAAGAAATCGGCATATGTGAGGCAGCGTGGTGGAATCAGGCTCTCGTCAATTTTTTGGGCATGTAGAGTTATTGGTATCATCTTAAAGCTTGTTCACTTGTCTTTATTTGG
>NW_004798222.1:101748-102825 GCF_000002075.1 Aplysia californica | reverse complement strand
TCTCTTGTTTTCCTCTTCATCTAGATAATATACTATCTGATTGCCCGTGTCAGAACTGTACCTAATATAAATATATAAACCACATTTTCCTTTCTTTCGTATACAAGTTGGTTGGCATAGTGCATGCTTCTTGAAGAGCTCTTGAAACCTATCTTTTAATGCTATAAATACCACCGTTTACACGTTTAAATGAATTCTTATTTTTCACTATAACTGCTGCCTTAAAATAGGGAAACAGCTTAAAAGACCTTTATAGCGTACTTTACTAAGTAAAGAACGCCATGCTTAAGACTCATAACAGTTCAGTGAATTGCTTGTCGGAATCGGGGCCACAGTTCACAACCTGCATGGAATTAAAACAATGTAACGCAACAGCGTGCAGCGACACAATGAATTCGCACTGCTGTGTAGCTCTGTGTGTGTCGCCCAAAAGGCAAACATGAAAGAGTTTATTAATTATTCATCAAGGCGAATTAGAACGCAAGGTAGCTTTGAAAGTCGGGTAAATTCGTCACGTTGCGAGTATCTGAAGATGTGGAACTGCATAATATAATAATAATAATAAAAATAATAATAATAATAATTATTATTATTATTACTATTTTTCTTTATATATCTGTGTGTAAATAAATATATTATAACATGCTTTAAAAAAATTAAAATATAATCATTATGTTATGTGTCTGAGGTCCAAAGAGCCTGTTTAGTAGTTTTAGTACGAATTTCACGGCACTTGCAACGCAAGTCGAGCCTGCTCTGATGACCACCTGTATAAAACACTCTACAGTACAAATGACCAATACCCATTTTCTTGTTTTACATAAATTATACTATTGTTTCAGACGCCCACCTGTCTAAGACAATCTCTGTTTTTCTCGGCAATAACTGAATGAGTGAAGGTTTTATTCATAATAGACAGTATATATATAGCTTCCACAGCAGGTCACAAATAAAATAATAAGTGGCAAAGATTAGAGGGGATGGTACTGAGACTACAGAGTAGCAAAACACTAAGAAAAGAAACAGTTTTGTTTACAGGTATTTGTTTGGTTTTTTGTTTTCTTTGAGGTCGCTTTT
>NW_004798222.1:98849-100597 GCF_000002075.1 Aplysia californica | reverse complement strand
GCCCTGTATTTCACCAGAATTTAATGTTTTGGCAATTGGGTTTGATATTTTCTTTATAATTGAAAACAATTTCGAGTTTTGCAAAAGTGTGTTCTGCAGCAAAAATCATGTCAGTTTAGCCCCCAGACAAAACAGTGCATCTGTGTGCAGGTCTTAAAGTAAACATTTACCGAACAAATATACACACTCAGTTTAATTGATCTTGCTTTAAGGTGTGTGTGTTCTTGTTGTAGTTGTGTGAGCGCGTGTGTATCTCTGTTCCGTGGGTTTTAATTAAAGCACCCCGCAATTTAGCAAAATTTGATCATTTTTTGCATAATTTCTGATTATATAAATTTTCCTTTATCATTCTTTGTTGAAATTAACACAATCGCATAATTTCACATTTTTGGGCCCAGTTTGTATAATAATTTCAGAATTTTTCTTGCATAAAACGACAGGGACATGTGTGTAGACTCACGTTGTGTTGTTACACTTGCCGGCCGCCATAACACACGCTGGCTCTCGCACGCGCACGCAATTGTACTCTGAAGATGATTCGACGCTCAGCACTCACCACACACACACACACACACACACACACACACACACACACAAACACACACACATACACACACACAGATGAACTCTCTCTCTCTCTCTATCTCCCTTTCTCTCAGCATTCGACACCCAAACACAAACACACAATAAAACTAATGAAAACACACGCACACATACACACACATACACACACACACACACACACACACACACACACACACACACACGCACACACACACTGCACGCGTACACACAAACAACTCACCCGCTTACACTGGCAGGCAACCAGCAACAAAATCCAAAGAATCAGTTGATCTTCCGCCACGTCTTTCACCTTTCACCTTCTCTCTCTCTCTCTCTACAACCGTACCTGCCCTGCTCACAGCTCAAACTGCTCACCCACACAACCTGCGCTGGCCTACTCACACAGCGAACGTTGATATCAATCTGAAACCTGGCCTGCTCACAGCATCCAGTGGTATCACTCACTCACTCCAGCAACCTGCTGACCCACATCCCAGCCAGAGTCAGGGTCAGAGATGGGAAATCCTTCACGACACAGCAGAGCTTTACACGCTCACGCGCGATACAAAAACAAAAGAAATCGAATGCTAGATATCTAGATATCTAGATCTAGATCTAGATTCTAGATCTAGATTCTAGATTCTAGATCAAGTTGAGACGAGGGGGAAAATAGACAGACTGCCTCAATTATTGAACGTGAACGAAAGGTAGATCTGCTGTTTCATTCAGCATAATGAATGTTCTGTGACAATTGATATTGATTCTAGATTCTAGATCTAGATTCTAATCATCTGTATTGCACAAGAACAATGAACCAATAATGAAGAGTTCTAAATCGACACACTGCACTGTCCAGTCATTGGCGCTTTTTACCGCTGTCTAGATCTAGATCTATATTGTGTGTTGGGAGGAGGCGCGTGGGTGGAACAAGATGCACACTACACACTAGACCACACACGTTGTTCCGATACTCCTAGGTCCTAGATGCACGTGCGGCATGCTTTGTGGAAAATCACAAGTGGTTTTTTCTTCAACACACGTCGTGCTTGGCCCACTCAAGAATACACGATCACACACGACGATACACACACACGACACATACACGCGCGCAGGCGTGTTGTTGATGGTGTTGTGAAGAAGCCATCTGGTTCCGGGCCGATAACTGCGGGAGGGGAGGGGAGGGG
>NW_004798222.1:95835-97964 GCF_000002075.1 Aplysia californica | reverse complement strand
TCATCATCATCATCATCATCATCATCATCATCATCATCATCATCATCATCATCGTTATCATCATCATCTCCGACAAAACAAATCCCGTTTTTCTCGTTTCGTTTTTCTAGAAAACATAACAATTTTACCATGTCAACACATTTTACGTAACTTACAAATATCGGCACCAAAATCAAGACACGAGACCCTTAAAAAAATATATTTAAAAAAGAAAAAATTCTGAGTTAGAACACGGGAAATTGACGGTAGTATATCCCGAATTATAATTTACAGTAAAATGTGTTTGACAGGACAAAAAATATATTATTTTAAAAAATCACATCTTTTTGGATACAGTGCTGTTGCGACAATAAGTATCAATTTAACCCCATCCGTACGTCGTGTTTTACTATCGTATCCATACGACGTTGGGAACTCTGTGCCACCACTTTCCAAAGAAGAAATGTACTCTTTAATCCGATCGACACGCTTTGCGAAGCAGTCTGTCAAAATGGTTTTTAGAGAACTACAGAAAGTTTCAAAGAGATCTTCGCACTAGAAGTATTCTAAAATTAGAAGAATACGACCCCGGGGGTACGGAATGACCCCAGGCGTCGGATAGGGTTAATATACTGCATGATAATTCTGAATTGACATTATAGGCCTACACATTTGGATAGAAATTGTAGGGTTTTTTTTGCCATGTTTGGGAGCCATTAGCCGATAGTCCTTGCTCGCAGAGACCATTGTTAAACGGGGTGCCCACTACAGCTGGATCGGGCCGATCGCCCGACTCGATTACCTGAAACTGAAAACAAACACGTTTGTTTTTGAGGCGATCGAGTCGGGCGATTTGCTCGATCGGCCGATCCCAACAGTAGTGGGCAGCCCGTATTAGCAAACACACAAAACGTATAAAAGGGGGAAAGTGTTTGCAACAAGCGTGATCATTAGTGATTGCCTGGTGGTCTTCTTTCACGATCATGAACGCCTGCGCCCATGGGACTTCCTGCACTTGCGATCCTGCCAATATGAATACTATAGGGCCTCCTATAAAATGTTAATAGCGTTATACTAAACAAGCAATTATACCCCGCTCCTCCCAAATTTAGACTTTCTACTGATGACATATATGTGAGGCAGCGTGGTGGAATCAGGCTCTCGTCAATTTTTGGACATGTAGAGTTATTGTAATCATCTTAAAGCGTGTTTACTTGTCTTTATTTGGATGAAAAAAAATATCCATTTAACTTGAATACAAGTCAAGATATTTGCGAATAAACGAGGTGGGGTCACCTGTTTTTCAGAGGTAAAATTAGTGAGAAGATGGCCGCCAAAGATTACTTATTTCCTTAGCTTAAGAGTCCGTGGCAACTGAAAATTTACATTTTTTGTGCCTTTAACCAACGTTTTTCAGAAAATTCCACACAGATTTTAGTTCTCTAATGGGCATGAAAGGTGTCAAGCACCCCCCTCCCCCCAAAAAAATAAACAACAAAACAAACTAATTCATAAACCTGCAGAAAAGGGAAATTTCTTCACTTTAATTGTTTTGACGAGAGCCTGATTCCACCACGCTGCCTCACACACACACACACACACACACATATATATATATATGCACAGCCGTTTAGGCAATGACTTTGTTGGAAAAAAAAAGAGAAGAACGGTTTTTCGTTTGTTTGAGTAAAGATCAGACACACATTAACTAAATAATGGTCATTTAGTGCTGGGAAAAAGTAAGACAGACAGGCAGAAACAACATAGGGAAAGTAAGAAGTAGGACCTACCAGTGGCGCCCCCAACACCTGCAACATCAATTTATTCTCAGCCATATTGGTTCTAATCACTGCAGAAATCACAAGTACTCTGCTAAATTACAGAACTTAACCCGTCGACCTATTGCTAATCACCCTTTAACGTACCCTATCCGTACGTCGTGTTTTACTATCGTATCGCCATACTTCGTGAGGAACTCTGTGCCACCACTTTCAAAGAGGAAATAATTGTGAGGCAGCGCGGTGGAATCAGGCTCTCGTCAATTTTAATCTCCTTGGTATCATCTTAAAGATTGTTCACTTGTCTTTATTTGGATTAAAAAAGTATCAATTTCATCTTGAATACAAGTCGAGATATTTACGAAAGAAGGA
>NW_004798222.1:92297-93688 GCF_000002075.1 Aplysia californica | reverse complement strand
CCTTTTCCTCGTGTAAGATGTTTGCCGACGATTTTGTTAAAATCTTATTTATTTTATGAGGCGTTTGTTTTTTGTAAGAGATTTGCGACACTTGCAACAAATCTAAATCATGTAGCCTATATGTGCCAAGATTAGCGATAGAACGTGTTTCTACAGCTTAAAAAGAACAAGAACAACAAGAACAACTACAACAACAACAACAACAACAACAACAACAACAACAACAACAACAATAACAACAACAACAACAACAACAACAACAATAACAACGACAGCAAGATGGGAGAGGGATGAGAAAAGAAGGACCACACCACCCCACTGCAGCCGACAATCCATTTACAGACGTTTCGTGACAATTCAATTACATGGAAGAGGCTAGCCGTAGGCCTTCTTAATGACGGCTATTATGTAGACTGCTAGGCTAGCTGTACTTAATAATGATGGCTAGATCTAGACTGACAAACAGCAAAAGTAGGCGTACTGAATTGTAAATACATTTTTAGTTTGCAATATACCTACATTAATTTGTATTTGAGTTTGAGACGAAACCAAAAGGTGCCTTACTGACAGTGTATGTATTTTAAACCTGAATAATTACTAATGAGACCTGTGTACTCGACAGGTTTCTAATGTACATGTATAGGGCATAGAATCAGTACGGATAGACTGGCCAGCTAGCTGTACTTAATAATGATGGCTGAATTGTAAATACAATTTTAGTTTGCTATATCTAAAATATTTGTATCTCAGAAAAAACAAACGAAAGATGCCTAATTACTGACATGCATGTATTTTATACCCGAATAATGACGCGATCTAGATCTAATGAGACCTGTGTACTCAGCAGATTTCGGTCAATAGTGTCTAACGTAGATCTAAGTACGGCTAGACTGTGAGGCTAGCCGTTAAGTACGGTACTTAAGTACGGCTAGCCACTTTGCAATGTCATAGAATATGCTGACCTTGAAAGAAGGATCAAAGCTGTGGAGATGAGACGTCCGAAAAATCTTTGGTATCTCATAAAACGATCACATCACACATGATGAAGTCAAAACAGATCAAAAATGCAATTGGACCATATTTATGCTGAAGTTCTACACTCTGGTCAGGAAACGCAAACTGCAATGGTATGGACCCATCACTCGTTCACCCGGCCTTGTTAAGATGATCCTGAAAGGCAGCTTCCAGGGGGAAAGGAGCAGAGGCAGACCGAAGAAGAATTGGGAGGATAACATCAATTAAGGAATGGACAGGTCTGGACCTCAAAGACACTCTCAGAAAAGCTGAAGACCGGAAGGAGTAGAGGAAGCTGGTGGCCAAATCTTCAAAAGCGCCCCGACGGACATGTGAAGTACAATATGAGGTGGGGGTAAATAGTTTAATTTGTGGGG
>NW_004798222.1:89089-91123 GCF_000002075.1 Aplysia californica | reverse complement strand
TCAGGGTTCAGTCCATGGTCCTGTCATCTTTACAATGTACACGCAAAGTCTGTCATCAATAATTTCTTTATATGCTCTCAATTATGATCTTTATGAAGACGATACACAGCTGTATGGATTCACTACTACTGACAATGTACACAATCTCATAGATAGAATCGCCAGATGTATCAATGATATAAGAAAATGGATGCTCAAAAGCAAATTAAAATTAAATAAGGATAAGACCGAAATATCATTTATTCGTAGCAATGTATGCAATGGAATCGACAATATCAGTTAAAACATCAATGGCCATGAAATATCAGCCCAAACTAAAATAAAATATTTAGGTGTAGTGCTAGATCAAGATATGTCAATGAAATCCCATGTATCCAATCTTTGTAAAGATCTATATCCTCAACTGAAGAAAATAGAGAGCATTAGAAAATATCTATCAGTTGATGTCACCAAAACTTTAATGACATCACGTAGATCTATATTGTCAAGGCTTGATTACAGCAATTCCTTACTGGCTGGTGTACCGGATGAAAAGTTACAACATCTACAAAGAGTACAAAATATTGCTGCCAAAATAATTACTAAGAAACTGAAGCATGATCATGTGACTCCTATTTTAAAAGAACCACACTGGCTCCCGGTGAAAGAGCGTATCATAATAATATGTTTATAACTTGTTACAGGTGCTAACATGATCTATCACCTGACCACCTGAAACTGAAACAGTTTTTAACACCCGATGTACCACCTAGAACGCTCAGATCATCAAGTGACAATACAACTCTTGTTAAATCTAAAATAAATTACAAATCATATGGCCAACGCTCTTTTTCCTATTTTGCCCCTCTTGTTTGGAATAGGCTTCCAAAAACTATCAGAGAAGCAGAAAATCTAGAAATTTTAAAGAAAAAAACTAAAAGCGTTTCTATTTTCATCATATTTCGATTAGACAGAATCCATCCAAGCTGTAGATCGTCGTGAGTTTGTATGTGTATATTATGTACGTATGTGGGTATGTATGTGTGTATGTGTGTGTGGGTACGTGCGTGCGTGCGTGCGTGAGTATGTGTGTGCACGCGTATGTAATACTAATACTATGTGCCTATAAAATTGATTTGTGAATCCATACTATTAATTAATATTATGTTTCATGTTTAGCGCATGGAGCGTAGCGAATGAGCTAATGTACAATCTGGCAGTGATAACTCAAACACGTCGGGGATTAACAATCATCGTGGGCGACTTGATCCATTGTTCGGGTAAGCCGATTTTAAAAAATTGAATGTTTTACGACGTAGCGGAATCAGGCGCTCCGCTCGTCAATTTTGGGGCATATAGAGCTACTGGTACAATCTTAAAGCCTGTTTATTTGTCTTGCGTTTGACGAAAAAAAAACCCCTAGCCATCTGTTTCTTGATTAGAATAGAAGTGAAAGTATTTGAGATTGAAGGTGGCAGGGGTCCCCTGGTTTGAAAGGTAAAATTAGCGAGAAAAAGGCGGCCAAACTTTGGTGAGTCCTAAGGCCTGAGTGTCCTTGGAAACTGTACATTTATATTATATTTATAACCTCGTTTTTCAGTAAAATCCACACTGCAACGTTTTTAAATAGACATGAAAGGTATCATCAGCAATGCCTTTCACCCCAGGCAGGGTATAGGCCACAAACACGCTCCTTCCATTTATCTCTATCCTGGGCCATCCTTCCTAGTTCGTTCCAAGTGAGCTTCATCTCTCTCATGTCCCTTTCCACACATCTCCTCTCTGTCTCTCGTGGCCTACTCCTGCCTCGTGCTCCCTGTGGGTTCCATTGCAGTATGAAAGGTATGGCGCCAAAGAAAAAAAAAATCTTTAAAAATTTCGAAACGGGAAGAAAAAAGACCACTTGCTTCGATTTGTGAGGCAGCGTGGTGGAATCAGGCTCTCGTCAATTTTGGGGCATATGTGAGGCAGCGTGGTGGAATCAGGCTCTCGTCAATTTTGGGGCATATGTGAGGCAGCGTGGTGGAATCAGGCTCTCGTCAATTTTGGGGCATA
>NW_004798222.1:86031-88355 GCF_000002075.1 Aplysia californica | reverse complement strand
TTCACAGACCTGCGGAAAAAAGCAGGTTTCTTCACTTTGATTATTTTGATGAGAGCCTGATTCCACCACGCTGCCTCACATTTCTTTCTTTTGACGAGCGCCAGTTTTCCCATGATGCCTCACAAATGATAACAAACGATTTAAAAACACGTGGAAGAAAATCAAGGGAAGTAATTATGCTTGACAATAAAAGGAAAAAATAATTCCCTGATCACGTCCCTTTTGTTCTCCAAGCATTACAATGCCCCTTAACCAAGGAGTTTAGAACTAAACTGTAAGCTCCTTGCCCTTAACGCTGTTTTCGGTACGTCGTACGTAAGTTGTATAACATTATAAAAATTAATATGTGAGGCAGCGAGGTGGAATCAAGCTCTCGTCAGTTTTTGGGCATGTAGAGTTATTGATATCACCTTAAAGCTTGTTCAATTGTCTTTATTTGGATGAAAACAAAATCCATTTATCTTGAATACAAGTCAAATATTTGCGAATGAAGGAGGTGGGGGTCACCTGTTTTTAGAGGTAAAATTAATTTTTTAAAATGGCCGCCAAAGATGGTTATTTCCTTAGCTTAAGAGTCCGTGTAAACTGAAAATTTACATTTTTTGTGCCTTTAATCAACGTTTTTAAGAAAAATCCACACAGAAATGAGTTCTTTAATGGGTATGAAAGGTGTTGAGCCAAAAACCAAAAATTTGATAAAACTCACAAACCTGCTGAAAAATGCAAGTTTCTTCACTTTGATTATTTTGACGAGAGCCTGATTCCACCACGCTGCCTCACATTTTATATTGTGTCGATGGCTGAGCCGAAGAAATGATAAGTGACTTTATCCACTTTTGGTCGAAATGGAGTCGTCGATATAATGGGTAGTGAGATTTTAAGCCGCTCTTAAATATGTCCAAGCCGTAGCTTCATTCGGTATCGAGATGTTACTGGGGGGTTTTTTTCACCATGTTTTAGAGATTTCAATATCGTTAATATTTCAAACTCGTTTATCTTGAATCTGAAAAATGGACATAATCACTTCTTGCTCTCAGTCGTCGATAATTTGTATTTGTTTAGTTTTTTTTCTGGGTTTTATATGTTGCCCATTTTTGGGGGTTGTCATCGTGAAAAATACCTGGTGTACCATGCACTTACATCCAGAGAAGATGAAGGCACCACATCACACACAATGGATAGACTAAGGGAAGCTGGTGTCTCTAGAGGGTCGGGGAGAGACAGCAACCTGCGAGGAAAAGCCAGAAGAATATCTAACAAGCCGATGACTGGCACAATCAGCAAGCAGACCCTTTCATGAGTCCTGGAGAGGAGGGAGGAGCAGCTATGGCATTGACACCTATTCTCCAATCCAGCGCAATAAGTAAAGGCATGGTATTGATGAAATATTGACGTAATATTAATGAAAGGATAGGATGGATAGTGCATGCGTTTTGTTCAGCGTCGAAGAAAGAAAAAGGAAGGAATTGTTACTACGATGTGCCTTTAATGACTAGACCCCCCCCCCCCAAAAAAAAAAAAAATTATAAAAAAATTAATTTTAATGTATTTTTAAAAATGCTCTTACTGAAAGTGGGCTAGGGCTTATCAGCATCACCCCTGTTCTTTCTTTTGCTGCGACACTGAACAGAACAGACTGCTGATATATATTGGTGATATCTTGTCACACCTTGTCCACAGTGTTGGGGTCACTACAGTCGGAACATGTCCATCTCTCCCCGGGCAGAAGATCCTGGCCACTTTTTCCAGGCTGCTCTCCCTGATCGTAGCCTTCCAGTCCGCATACAGCATCCCTTTCTGTACCTTCTGTCGCGGTGATAGCAAGATGTACCAGCGTACATAGATATCTATCTATGTATGTGTAGTGTAGTGTGTGTAAGTTGTACGGCACTGGGACTTTCTTGAATCTGGACACGTGAGTGCGGGTGGTGGGTGGTGGGGTGTGGTTGAAGACAGACAGTGAGACAGTGTGGCGCTGTATTGGGCCAAATGGTGTGTGAATTATGTTTGTGTTTGTGAGCATATTTGTGTTTTTCTTTTACTAAACGTTTTAAGGCACTTGTAATAAACTAAGGTCATATAGGTGCCAAAGATTAGAGGTGTTACAAGAGAGTAACACACAAAAAAGAAGGGAGATATAAACACGATGAGGAAGTTTGATAGGAAATAGGAAGCAAACCACACCAGAGCATTTGACAACCACGCAACATGAGAGAGAGAGAGAGAGAGAGAGAGTGTGTGTGTGTGTGTGTGTGTGTGTGTGTATGTGTGTGTGTGTGTGTGTTTAAAGGGGGGTGAGTGAGAGAGAGAGAGAGAGAGAGTGT
>NW_004798222.1:75439-82398 GCF_000002075.1 Aplysia californica | reverse complement strand
AGGGGGGAGAGGGGCGGATGAGAGGTACGCATATTAAACATATTAAACGATATTGTACGCGTTTTATGATTCAAGAAAATGGCACAAATTATGAAAGTTCAGAAAGGCTTTCTTTTTCAGGGGCTGCCAGACAAAGAAAATAATTTTGATTTTTCTCAGAGCAAGGCAGAGAAGCCTTTACAGTAGCCTACACTTTGTACAAATATAAATATGTGAGGCAGCGTGGTAGAATCAGGCTCTCGTCAATTTTTGGGCATGTAGAGTTATTGGTACCATCTTGAAGCTTGTTCACTTGTCTTTATTTGAATTTTAAAAAATATTCATTTATCTTAAATACAAGTCAAGATATTTGCAAAAGAAGGAGGTGGGAGTCACCTGTTTTCAGAGGTAAAGTTAGTGAGAAAATGGCAGCCAAAGACTAGTTATTTCCTTAGCTTCAGAGTCCGGGGTAACTGAAAATGTACATTTTTTCTGCCTTTAATCAACGTTTTTCAGAAAAATCCACACAGAAATGAGTTCTTTAATGTTCATGAAAGGTGTTGAGCCAAAAAACAAAAATTTGATAAAAATTCACAAACCTGCGGAAAAATGCAAGTTGAGTCACTTTGATTATTTTGACGAGAGCCTGATTCCACCACGCTGCTTCACATAGGTCATTCAGCAGTCAGAGAGACAAAGTACTATGTGTGCGCTCGTGAAAATCACCAGAAAATTCAAAACAGTCGGGCACAGATAACGCAAACACGGAAAACTCGAAATCACGGATAGATCTAGCTCGTATAATTGGGCCATTGCCCGACTGAGATGTCTTTACTTTTTCTTTAGCGGTTCACCTGAATTTTGAATGTGTCGAACACAATTGTGTCACGACACAGAGGAATCAGGCGCTCTTCAATTTTTGGGCATTTCGAGTTATTGTTACTTAACTTGTTTATTTGTCTGTCTTTCGAAGAAAAAAAAATACGACCTATATCATGAACAGAAGTCGAGACATTTGCGACTGAAGGAGGCAGGAACAGCCAGGTTTCAGCGGAAAAAAAATTAACAAAAAAATGGTCCTCAAAATTCGGCGACTTTCATAGATTGAGAGCCCTTGGAAACTGAAAATTTATGTTTCTAGTGCCTTTAATCAACATTTTTCAATAAAACACACACAGGAATGTGTTCTTAAATGGATATCAAATGTGTTATGCCAAAAAACAAAAATTCGATAAAAATTGCCATACCGCCAGAAAAATGCCGATTTCTTCGATTTCATTATTTTGACGAGTGCTTGATTTCACCACGATGCCTCACATGTATAAATCAGCGCCGCGTATGAGTTATCCGTGCCCCGCCTTAAATAAAATGTATAATATATGCGTGTGTGTGTATATAATATATGTGTGTACAAGTTCACAGCCATGGGATCCAACACAGTTCTCTAGAGATACTTTATCTAAAGGTAATGTACTTGCTCTTTCATGCTTTATTTATACATGGTTTAAACTTCAGAGCCCTTTCACGCTATATTTATGCATGGTTTAAACTTCAGAGCCCTTTCATGCTTTATTTATGCATGGTTTAAACTTCAGAGCCCTTTCATGCTTTATTTATGCATGGTTTAAAAAACTCCAGAGCCCTTTCACGCTTTATTTATGCACGGTTCACACCCCAGATAAGAAAAGATGCGCCCCCTAGGTAGGAGGAAAGAGACAGTGTTTGTACCAGCGCCTGTGTTATAAATTCATATACTACAACATGTAAATAGCATTTTGTCAACAATATCACAAACATCATTTTCATCAGAGTTCTGCGACACTTGCAAAACATATATATATATAAAAAACATATATATATATATAAAAAACATATATATATATAAAGAACATATAAGTGCAGAAGATTAGCGGTGTTATTAGAGAGTAACATAAATTGAAAACATATTCTAATGTGGGTATTTTATTTTACTCCACCATCCACACAATTTAGATCATTTAGGAGGCGGGCTTCCGAACCAGCTTGTCAGACAGGGCCAACCCGGGCCGAGCGGGATACAACATCCAAGCAAAGATTTTTCACGTAGTGTGACCATGAAACAGCGCGGTGAGCCAGTTGCGCAAATGTCACGATTTTTACAAGTCCAAAAAATATTTGAAACCTCATATCTCAGGTGTTTGTTGATGGATTTTGATCATTCTTTTTTTTTTTTACAGTTCTTGTTACACCGAGTATTATTTGTAAATTATAGTCTTGTTACGGTATTCTTAAAAAAAAAAGTTCACTTGTGGTACCTAAAATAAGGACAGAGGTACTTAATAAAAATTTCTCCCCACTCAGAAATCAAACTGGAGTGTCCTGTGTACGACAGCGAAGAACCTAACCACTCCACCACAGACACCAGAGCAGCTTACATCAGACTTTCCACAGAGATATATATATATATATAGACACACAAGGCATTGTTCATCAGACAGAGACCAGGAGAAACTAGAACTGATCCTTTCACAAAAACTTGTACTATTAGAAAAACAATTTGGATCTCAACTTAAGATTTAGCAACAGTAGTACATGTACCGCATTGGCAACACAAATAAGGCATGTAAGTGCTGAAGATTAGACGCGTTACAAGAGAGTAACAAACAAAATAAAAGGAGGAGGAGAGATAAGTTTTAGTTTTAGTAGAGGTTTTAGTTTTAGTTTTAGTAGAGGTTTTAGTTTTAGTTTTAGTAGAGGTTTTACGGCGCTCGCAACTGCATAAGGTCATATGAGCGCCAGAAGATTAGAGGTGTTACAAGAGAATAACAAACATAAAAAAAGAAGAAGGGGAGATAAGGACGATAGATGTTTGATAGAAAAGAAGAAGCAAACCACACCAGAGCACCTCCCAACCACCCACAGGAGAGATAAGATGTCACTGAAGAGTAACATACAAAGAAAAAAGGAGAAAAGATAAGGACGATGGACATTTAACAAGAAAGAAGGAGCAAACCACACCGGAGCACCCACCAACCACTCACTTTTTGACATCAGAACCCTTCCCCCACAGCTCCCAGCACAACAGTTGTAAATAGGAGGTCATGGCACCGGACAACATCACACTCGGCGCTAAACCAGTCTAAACGAAATTACAACACTTGTGTATTTAGTGTAGAGTGCTTCAATCACAACAATGTAAATAGCATACAAAAGAACGAATATGTTCACAAAACAAAACGATATAAGAAAGGTAAAACATTTTCTGTTACTGTCTCACACACACACATAGCCTGCACACACACACACACACACACATACACACACACACACACATCTGAGTTGAGGTAACTTGACAGGAGAGGCAACATTGCCCCATTTCCGGATCCCACGATCAGACTCCCCCATTATCAGACATTCCGATCCCATTATCAGACATTCCGTGTGGGTCCCATTATCACACATTCCGTCCGGGTCCCATTATCACACATTCCGGGTCCCATTATCAAAATTATTATTCTCACAATCACATGTTCTCACATTCAAACATTTTCGAATCTTAAAAGTGAGCGCAAACACGCAGACTAGAAACGAACAAGTAAGAGAAAATCATATTCTGTACAGTGACTGGCCATCCTGGCCCAGCAGTTGAGCCCAACCAGAACAAACTAAATTTATACCGTCTAGCACGAACATAGTGCAGCCAACACATGCAAAGCAGAACATACACATAGCGAACACACACAGAGAAACATGCACATTGCGAACACACACAAGGAGAAACACGCACATAGCGAACACACACGACGGAAAGCATTCACATAGTGAACACACAAAGAGAAATATGCACATTGCGAACACACAAAAAATGGAACACGCACATTGCGAACACACACAGAATGAAACATGCCCATAGCGAACACACACAAAATGAAACTCACATATTGCGAACACACACAGAATGAAACATGCCCAAAGCGAACACACACAGAATGAAGGACGCACAAAGCAAACACACTCAAGGAGAAACTCACACATTGCGAACACACACAGAATGAAACATGCACATTGCGAACACACACAAAATGAAACACGCACATAGCGAACACACACAAGGAGAAACACGCACATAGCGAACACACACAAAATGAAACACGCACATAGCGAACACACACAAGGAGAAACACGCACATAGCGAACACACACAAAATGAAACACGTACATAGCCAACATGTACAAATAGAAACAAGTACGTAGCAAACACAAACAAAGCGAAACATGCACATAAGGAACACACGTACATAGCAAACAGGTTTTCAGGTCCCACAGTTTTTCTTTTACATGTGTACATTCTTCATATTCAAAGCACGTACATAGCAACACTCCCACATAACGAAAAGATTTTCCCTATCTCGCCGATTTAACTATGCACATGCAAGACTGTCATTCTTTTGGCAGATGAAAAAAAAAACCCAAACAAAAACAAAGGAAAAACTGTAAGCCAGTCAACTCTCTCACTTCTGTTACATAACATGAGAGAGTGAACACATAAATGTGACGGTGCTGTTTTTCCTCTGCGGTCTTTATGTCACGTATCTTTCTCAATCTCAATCAAGATGAGGTAATCAAGTATAAAAATAGAAAAAAAAACTAGGCCTACTATTTTTTTCCATGGTCCATTAACTTTGCGGATAATTTCATTTATAATAAACAATTGAGACAAAGTAATTTATATAAATATGAGATGATCAGCTTAATTAAAAAGTACAACCTGCTGGTCCACTAATTTTGTCTCTCACAAACAATTCATACAAAGTCATTCAGATGACGGAATCCACCTAGAAAAATACAAAGGTTAAAAAAAAACCCCGAACCAAATAACCCCCCCCCCCCCCCCCCGTCTTTTCCAGAAAACACACAGTGGAAACGAAGTCGTCTACTCAAAACGTGAACTGTTATACGCATTGACATGTCTGCCGCGCCAAGGCAGACCGACATAGCTGTAAAAATCATTAATTTTTGCATCTTTGTTTAAATGGATGCTTATACCCATTTTGCATCTTGTGTCTGAGGCAGGAAGACGTATCTGCTCTACAAATAGGATATTTCACTAAGGAAAAAAACAGACGTAACCAAAGGGCCGTGTCAATATTTCCAATGGCAGCGCGACTTAACTCAAAATCATAAAAAGAGCAGATACGTCGCTCTGCCTTTGCACGGCAGATGTGCTCTAACGTGTCCAACAGCAGCACAGTTACGTAGATCAACTTGTCTTTTGCTGTATAATTTTTCACCAACGTTCTGAGAATCCTCGACAAAAAATATTTCCTTGAGACAAGAACAGAAATCCGCTGGAACTTATTAATTATGAATGAAATCTTTTTGAAACAAAACAGTCAAAAAAAGTTGTTGTTTTTTTCTAGAGAAAGACACAAGGTTAGAGCAGAACGCCATCAATATATTCAGTAATGGGATTATCCCATCCGAGGAACATAACTGTATTTTATAAAAATCATAATACAGACTTCAACATAAGTTAAGGACCACTTGCACATTTGGCTAAAATTCCCCAAGGATTCGCGTGCTGTACGTGGTGGTTTTTCCACTTTAGGAAGCTTTGCAGTACGCATTGGTAACCCATTGACACTTTCAGAGCAATACATTTTGAAACACTCCCTGCTGTCTTTTTTTCATATTTTTTTAGAATCAGGGCAGTCTGTAAAGGTGGTCCTTAACTCATGTTGAAGTCTGTACATATCCCAACAGGACGGCAGCTATCACTCCCCATCTCGTAATGGTCGTAAAGCACATAGGGCATGCTGCAGTGCAAGGATATGTGCTAGATAAAGGCAACTATTCTCCTTATCATTATTATTATACTTGTTATTATTATTATTATTTTCATCATTATTATCATTATTATCATCTACTCCTTACCAATATTTTCATCATTATTATCATTATTATCATCTACTCCTTACCAATATTTTCATCATTATTATCATTATTATCATCTACTCCTTACCAATATTTTCATCATTTTTATCATCTACTCCTTAACAATATTTTCATCATTATTATCATTATTATCATCTACTCCTTACCAATATTTTCATCATTATTATCATTATTATCATCTACTCCTTACCAATATTTTCATCATTATTATCATTATTATCATCTACTCCTTACCAATATTTTCATCATTATTATCATCTACTCCTTAACAACATTTTCATAATTATTATCATCTACTCCTTACCAATATTTTCATCATTATTATCATTATTATCATCTACTCCTTAACAATATTTTCATAATTATTATCATTATTATCATCTACTCCTCAACAATCCTTCATGAGCCGTTTCCACCGGTCAGCGAGCGACTACTGGACTTGTCCGACTGCCCGTTGAGCTGGGAATGCTGGGAGGAGGTCATTGCGTCCGAGTCGGCCGAGTCGATGGAGGTGAGGCTGGAGGTGGACATGAGCGGCCTCTGCTGCCGCCGGATGTTCCAGTTGAGGCAGACGGCCAGACCGTCAAACCAGTCCTCGATCTGGTCCACGGCGCAGATGGAAGGCACGGGGTAGGCTGCTGTCGTGATGCGGAGGCTGGGGGAGAGACGAGGGACGGACTAAATATAGTAACATTGCGACATACGAGATAAACACACGGGGATGAACTAAATATAGTAACACACGACGCACGAGATAAACACACGGGGATGAATTAAATATAGTAACACACGACACACACAGAAGGCACGGTGTGGGCTGCCGCTGTGATGCAGAGGTTCGGAGGGAGACGGGGGATAGGTTATATATAGTAACACACGACACAGAGATAAACACACAGGGATGAACTAAATAACGTAACACATGACACAGAAGTGAAAAAGTGTATATGACAAGCTCACCTGTCTCCCTGGTGCATCTCCTGTCTGTCGCGGCCGTCAAATGACACCATGGCTGTGCCGCGTGCCTCAGGACTGAGCATCACCTG
>NW_004798222.1:67989-74977 GCF_000002075.1 Aplysia californica | reverse complement strand
CACACACACAAATCATCTATCACTCCCGTTACCTTAATCTCGACCCCTGCCGGCACCACGATGGGTCGGAAAGAGAGAGAGTGCGGACAGATCGGGGTGAGCAAAATGCAAGGCACGCTGGGATGGATCATGGAAGCGCCCGCCGCCACTGCGTACGCTGTGCTGCCTGTCGGTGTAGAGATGATCAGACCTGGGGGGGCAGACACAAAGACGTAATGGATAGAACAGCCATAATGACATTACAGATGCAAGGACATAATTATATATATATTTGTTGGGTTTTTTAAAAAGTGTTTTACGGCGCTCGCAACTGCATAAGGTCATATGAGCGAGTGGGACGCATTAAACTTTTTCAGTTGGTACGAAATTTTGAATTTTGCCCGGGTGGCGGCCGAAGCCTACTCTTATCGATTTTAGACCACCAAGGGATCTTTAACAGGCGCAACTTGCACATGGGCCCTCCAAGATTTTTCACCCTTGTCCGAGAAGGCTAGGTGTAGATCTTTCCCACTAGAAGATCAGGGGTGTGGCTGAAAGATAGCAGTAAGAAGGAGCCAAGGAGTAGCAGTAGAATGGCTGCAGAAAGAGTCAGAAGCCCAGAGGAGGGGGCAAAGCAGGTGAGGGGTGGGGGCAGAAAGAGGAGACGAAAGCAGACGACAGAACATTGCTGGAGAGCAGGAAAGGAGGTGAAAGGAGACAATATTAGAGAAGAAAATTTTTGGGTTGCTACCCGGATTCGAACCCGGCACCTTTTAGTGAGAGGCCAACACCTTAACCTCTTGGCCACGAGAGCCCCCGTAAATAATGATATAACAGTCATTAATGGTACAACAGATGCAAGGACATACTTATAACAGTCATTAATGGTATAACAGATGCAAGGACATACTTATAACAGTCATTAATGATAGAACAGATGAAAGGACATAATGATATAACAGTCATTAATGATAGAACAGATGAAAGGGCATAATGATATAACAGTCATTAATGATAGAACAGATGAAAGGACATAATGATATAACAGACATTAATGATAGAACAAATGAAAGGACATAATGATATAACAGTCATTAATGATAGAACAGATGAAAGGACATAATGATATAACAGTCATTAATGATAGAACAGATGAAAGGACATAATGATATAACAGTCATTAATGATAGAACAGATGAAAGGACATAATGATATAACAGTCATTAATGATAGAACAGATGAAAGGACATAATGATATAACAGACATTAATGATAGAACAAATGAAAGGACATAATGATATAACAGTCATTAATGATAGAACAGATGAAAGGACATAATGATAGAACAGATGAAAGGACATAATGATATAACAGTCATTAATGATAGAACAGATGAAAGGACATAATGATATAACAGTCATTAACGGTATTGCCGATGCAATAGGATATGTTAACATAATGGCCGAGGTACATAATGGTATCGCAGAACAGAAAACATAGTAGTTTAGTTTTTTATATTTTTTTAGTAGAGGATTTGCGATACTCGCAACTGCATAAGGTCATATGAGTGCCAAGGGGTGGGTGTCAACAGAGAAGTCTTTACAGGGAATCAGACTTACTCTGCTCACCTCTCTAGCTTCAACAGCTCAAAGTCTGCTTCGACTTTCAAGGCACCCCGGAAATAGCAGGTCACAAGAGAGTGACAAACATACAGAAGAAGTAGAGGAAAATGACAAAAGTAAGGATTAGGAAAGAAAAAGCAGCAGTTCCCTGTTGTAGATCAGGCACAGTTATGAGCATGACACTGTTGTATCAGCCCATTTACAATTCTACTGTGCACTAGAACGAGAAATGTCCCCCCTTTGGGAATGGCCTAAAGACACTACAGTCAGTGGCATCGCCCCCGGGGGTTATAATGGTTTAGAAGACTTGAGGACATAATGGTATGAAAGATGCAAAGACATAATGGTATGTATAGCAGATACCAGGAAACAATGATACTGCAGAAGCCAGGACATAATGGTGGGAGGGAGGACATAATGATGTAGCAAATGCAAGGACATGATGGTGTAGCAGCAGACGGGAGGACTTCCAGAACAGTCCAGAATGACCTACTTCCCCCCCAGACAGGCAGTAGACAAAAACACACAAGAAGACGTCTGTTGACCCAACTCACCATCTCCCTGCACAGAAGTGACCCGGCGACCTTCGATGTACAGGTCAAGGTTACTCAGGTAGGAGGATGGTCCACGATCAACCACGACTTCGTTGAGCACCTGTGGGGGGGGGAATAGACACATAAGATTTGTCTAGCTTCACCAATGTTTTTAGGACATTTTTAAAAATTGTATTTTTTTAAATGTAGGAGCTTTTACACCCCCATAAACACAATTTATACCACTTAAAAGGCGGGCTTCCAACCCTGCCTGTCAGAGCTAATCCAGGCTGAGACGGATACAACATCCCAGCAGAAAGATTAAGACACTAGATAAAGAATTGTCCCGGCCCGGTAATTGAACTTAGGTCTTCTGTGTGCCACAAAGAAGCGCTTAACTGCTACACCACAGACGCCAGTAGACAAACTAGTGGTCAAGAAAAGATGCCAAACATCCAGCTCTGACAAATTGGTTTAAGAGCACAATTAGTAAGATTTGATTTGGCTATCACTTCAACTTTCGTCTGCTTTAATTTATATAATTGTTTTTTAACTCTATCTCCAGCAAGTGCTCCTACCTGTGCAAGACCAACACCTGCGATTGGTGGATGTAGCGATCGAGACCTTGTCACACGCGACAGACTGGGGTTGTGACAGGTTTAAAACATCCCCATTGGTCAAAAATACCTTGCCAAGCAGTGCCGGTTGACACGTCGTGTGTGTGGTGTGTGATGTGGTTGCACATAAGGATACACACCTCGAGAGCGACGCGACTTTGTGTTGTGCGTAAGGAAGATATAGGCCTCAGCATATTTGAGTTTGGCCCCCCCTGAGTGACTGAGTTTTTTTAGTTTAGTTTTTGTAGAGGTTTTACGGCGCTCGCAACTGCATAAGGTCATATGAGCGCCAGAAGATTAGAGGTGTTACAAGAGAGTAAAAAAAATAAAAAATAAGAAGGGGAGATAAAGACGATAGATGTTTGATAGGAAAGAAGGAGCAAACCGCACCAAAGCACCTGCCAACTACCCACTCGACTGAGTTCTACGCACCTGGTCTAGTAGGTCACAGTCATAACAATGAGTATTTCTACCTCATTTCTAGTCAACCTCACAATACTGCCTTAAAAATATCATTATGGTCTGACAGTAGAAAGGGGAAAAAATCTTCCCTTACACAAAAGTGATCAGGGTCCATGGGGAAAAAAGCAAAAATGTCAGACAAAAAGCAATATGTTTAGGGTATGTTCAGGGTACCAGGTATGTTCAGGGTACCAGATATGTTCAGGGTACCAGGTATGTTCAGGGTACCAGGTATGTTCGGGGTACCAGGTATGTTCGGGGTACCAGGTATGTTCAGGGTACCAGGTATGTTCAGGGTACCAGGTATGTTCAGGGTGTGTGTGAATATGTATGCAAGTGTGTGTACATGTGTGCATGAGTGCGTGTATTTATTTATCTATACATATTATATTTGTGAAAGTCGTCTCTTTGGCAGCCTAAAACTTCGGAACCACTTAACTTTTGAATTTGATAAAATTAGTGGTGGTTCAGAATCATTTAAAGGGTGCACAGTTTCATTGAGGAGCCTGAAGTCACAGTAGTTTAATTTTCAGTTTTTCATTAGTTTCGTTTAGATCTAATCTTGGGAAAGTCCGTCTTCTAAGAAGCCATTGTAAACAAATGCCGTTTCTGTTCACTAGCCGTGCACACTGATTCCACACCTTTGAAATTCTGGAGTGTACAACCACGAAAGCGGAATAGAGAATCAATCTATACATCTATTATATATTTGGCAACTTGGAAACACGTGTCACTTTTCTCTGAAGATTTATTGCTCCATTCCAGTAGTGTAAATATAGTAGGCCACTGACTTTCAGTTGATGTTAATGCACCGATCATTTCTTTCATCGAAAGGGGCCCAGCTTGTATATACATATAAATGACCACTGACCAGTTTGTGCGTCTTGAGAGAGCCGTGTTCCTTCTGTATGTTTTTCACGTGGGGGATGTTTTCGTCGTCGTGGTTGGGATCGTGCCTCACCACCACACACTTCAGGCGGTACCGCAGCAGCAGTGACGCCGAACCTGGACACACACAGTCGACGAGACAGGAGGAAGAGAGAGCAAAAGTCAGTTTGACGTGAGAGAGGAGAAGCACATCCATATGAGTCATGACGAGGTGGAATCGGGCGCTCTTCAGTTTTTGGGTATGTGGAGTTATCGGTATCCTCTGAAAGCTGATTTATTTGCCTTGCTTCCAATGAAATAAATATCAATTTATCTCGAATAGAATTAGAGACATTTGTGATTGAAAGAAGTGAGGTCACCTGGCTTCAGTGGTGAAATTAGCGGAAAAAAAGTTTAGTAACTCAAATAGCTAAAGAGATTTTTTTAAACTGAAAAAAATAATATATTTTGTGCCTAAAATCAGTTTTTCAGTAAAAATTCACATGGAAATTTGTTTTTATATGGACCTAAAAGAGGTTAAGCCAAAAAAAACAAACATTTTTATAAAAATTACCATACTGGTGGAAAAAGACTTGCTTCTCTGGTTTTGTTATTTTGACGAGCGCCTGATTTCAACATGCTGCCTCACATAAGATGACTTACTACAAGGAAAAAGAAAGAGTGACGGGCAGAAGAATAGGGAAAAAATTATAATTCTTTACATATACCGGTATAGGTGTTTTTATGCCCCCCCCCCCCCCCCCCCCAAATGTAGTAAGTCATCTTATGTGAGGCGCGCTTCCGACCTCTCTTGTCAACGCTAAGCCGCGCTGGGATGAAAACACCATCGCAGCAGAAAGACTAAGATAGTCGATAAAAAGTTCTCCCACTCCGGAATCGAACTAGAGTCTCCTACGTGAGTGCGACAGTGAAGCACCTAACCGCTACACCACAAGAGCTTGTTTTGACACCAGTCACAAGACTTGATGCTGTACCCATTGATCTGAGAGCCTGTGGAAATCTATTAACAGGCCAGTTTTGATATGAACATTAGAGGGTAGGGGTTCAAATCCCTTTGCTTTTTCTCACCAAACGGCCAGAAGTAATCTCCCTCTTTTCCCCCATTCCTTTGCTCTTCATCTCCACACTACTAACAACAACATCTCCCCCCTCCCCCAGTCTCCCTCCCTTTCTCTCCACTCCCCCTCCCTCCCTCCCTCTCTCCCTCCCTCCCCTAGCCCCATTACGACAGCCAGCTTGAGATAAATAATCGTATTGCCGCTGACCTTTCATGACCCGGTTGACCTCCATCTTGAAGTCCTCGTAGAACTGGAAGGGCGTGAGGAACCCGAGGGAGCCCATGTTGAAGGCCATCACGGGAGGCACGCTGCCCTGAGGGAGATACAGAAGTCACGCAGTGTGAGAACAGAGAGGTAATGCATATCAATACCATGTTTGGGTGTTTGTCTGTTTTTTCGTTTGTTTGTCTGTTTGTTTGGGTAAAGAGATGCACATCGACACAATGTTTTGTTTGTTTTAGTAGAGGTTTTACGAAGCTCGCAACTGCATTAGGTCATATGAGTGCCAAGGGGTGGATGTCAACAGTGAAATCCAAACAGGGAATCAGGCTTACTCTGCTCACCTCTCTGACCTCAACAGCACTAAGCCTGCTTCGACTATCAAGGCACCCCGGAAATAGCAGTTCACAAGAGAGTGACAGGCATACATAAGAAGTAGAGGAAAAATGACAATAGCAAGGATGAGGAAAGAAAAAGCAGCAGTTCCCCATATGTTGTTCCAGCACAGTGTGAGCATGGCATTGATAAATCAGCCCATTTACAATTTTACCGTGCATAAGAACATGTTAATATCCCTCCTTTGGGAATGGCCTGATGACATTTCAGTCAATAGGACCTGCCATTGGTTAGTTCGTTTGAGTAAAGAGAAGCCCATCGACAACAGAACTGTCATATGGTCGCTTTTAAGGACAAAGGGGCTAACCCAGATTTCAGGGGTTTCCAGAAATCGTGACCTACACCAAAAGCGGGCATTGCCCTACTTATAGGGGAAGTTTGGTTTCATTGGTGTGTATATTTGTTTGGTTAAAGAGAAAACTCTCCTTGTCTTTTAATGGGACCGAAGAACTTTGATTTTCTCAAAACAGCATTTATTGGGATAGCGAACTCGTGCTTAAAAGCGGCCATATAGTGTATGGAAGAAGCAAGACAAAGGCAGAAACAATAGAGGGAAAGAAAAAAAATTGAGTTTGAGTACAGGTAAGTACATCCTCACAGTGACAATATAACATCTATTTAGTGCAGGGAAGAAGCAAGACAGATAGAAACAACGGAAGGAAAGAAAAGAAGTAGGACCTACCAGTGGCGCCTTCCAACCCCTCGCTTCAACGTCACAAAGAAGAAGAAGATTTGATGTAAGTTTTACTAAGAGTTTTACAGCACATGCAACACAAATAGGTCGTATAAGTGCTGAAGGTTGGAGGTCTTATTAGAGAGTAACGTACAAAGAAGAGGAGGAAGAGAGATAAAGACGACAGAGGTTTGATGGGAAAGAAGGAGAAAACAACACCAGAGTACCCGCCAATCACCCATGAAGACAGAGAATGACGACCGATGTTAGAAAAGAAAGAAGGAGCAAACCAAAACCAGAATGCCCGCCAACCACCCACCGCGACATTCAGAGGTTTGACCAATAGCAACAGACCTGGAACAGCGACGAAGCGTAGAGCAGCGTTCCGTCACCGCCCAGACAAATGATGAAGTCCACCTTGTCCGTTAGGTCATCTACTCCTGGAGACAAAGAAAAAGTTGTCTTAAATATCAGAGTTTTTATACCCCCGTGAACACAATTTAGATCATTTAGGAGGTGGGCTTATATTATTATTAATAAT
>NW_004798222.1:58908-66937 GCF_000002075.1 Aplysia californica | reverse complement strand
AGGGAAGGGAAGAGAGGGGGTGGAGTGGATAGGGAAGGGAAGAGGGTGGAGTGGATAGGGAAGGGAAGAGAGGGGGTGGAGTGGAGAGGGAAGGGAAGAGGGTGGCGTGGATAGGGAAGGTGGAGGGTTTGGCAGACACCATAATCAAATCTTTTATTTGACCCGTAATGTTCCAAATATCAATGTTTGTCGGTTTGTTTTTGTTCTGTTTGTTTGTGGTTGGGTTTTTCTATTTGAGAGCCATTTTAGGCATATTGAAATGAACATTAAACCGATTCATACAAAATCCAACTTTAGAGACATTCAGAATGCATTACATTTTCACTAATAGAATTTAATTTTGTAACATTTAAGCTTGTCTCTGTTAAGGTGACCTCAGAGTCGACAGACTTGAAAATTCTTTGCGTAATCATTCACTTCATATGCTGAAATGTACGTTGGGCTGGATAAAATAGGTTGAAACCACACAGCCAAGCTCCAAAATATAACCCCAAAAGAATTAACCCCTTCACTGCTGAACAATTTCCATCAACATCTGTACTGACAAGATACAATGTTAATTCAAGGAATATCTGAACACAGAGAATTGTTTCAGAATAAGCAAAATCTCAAGCTGTAACTTCAGCAACTAAAACTTCTTTTGTTAACCTGATGAAAAAATACAAGAGTGGAGAATACAAAACAGAACAAGCGTCTACTCAGCAGTGACGAGGTTAAACGACAGCTCAGAATTACGAATTTGAATTCTTATCAATTTTATATCTTTCATCGTTTTGCAGTGGTTATAAAAATGCTTACTAACGTTTCAAAACATATTTTCAAAAAAAAAAAAAAGATTTAAAGTTACCTTTCTTGACATTCATTATCAGAGAAGAGACCGGAAGCATAATTAATAAATAATGTTTTAGGTTTTAGTTTTAGTAAGAGCTTTACGGCACTTGCAACACAATAAGGTCATAGAAGTGCCGGAGATAAGAGGTGTGACTAGAACTAGAGAGTAACAAACAGAAAAGAAAATAGGGGAGTTGGGGACGATATATGCTTTTATAGCAAAGAAGGAGCAAACCACACCAGAGCACCCACCGACCAGCCACAAGTACAACTGACTAATGACGTAGCAAAGTGTTTGATGAAAACCGAATACTGTGGTGTCAGTATTTTATTTAGAGGCTTTACGGAGCTCGCAACTGCATAAGGTCATATGAGTGCCAAGGGGGTGGATGTCAACAGAGATGTCCTTGCAGGGAATCAAACTTACTCTGCTCACCTCTCTAGCTTCAACAGCACTCATTCTACTTCGACTATCAAGGCATCCCGGAAATAGCGGGTCACAAGAGTGTGACAAACATACAAAAGAAGTACAGGAAAACGACGATAGTAAGGATTAGGAAAGAAAATGCAGCAGTTCCCCGTTGTAGTTCAGGCAGTTATGAGCATGACATTGTTGGATCAAGCTATCAACTGTACATCAGAACGAGAAATGTCCCCCCTTTGGGAATGGCCTAAAGACACTTCAGTCAGTGCCGGAGATTAGAGGTGTTGCTAGAACTAGAGAATAACAAACATAAAAGAAAATAGGGGAGATAAAGACGACTGATGTTTGATAGAAAAGGAGCAAACGACATCACAGCACCCATCAACCTCCCAAACGTAATTTAATTGACTAACGACGTAGTAAACTGTTTGATGTAAACCGAATACTATGGAGTCAGTATTTTATAATTGTAAAATTTGGCAGACAAAAAATTGACAACTTTTTCTTTTCAGTAGAGACTTTACGGCGCTCGCAACTACATAAGGTCATATGAGCGCCAAGGGTTGGATGTCGACAAAGAAGTCTTTACAGGGAATCAGACTTACTCTGCTCACCTCTTTAGCTTCAACAGCACAAAGTCTGCCTCGACTATCAAGGCATCCCGGCAACAGCAGGTCACAAGAGTGTGACAAACATACAAAAGAAGTAGAGGAAAATGACGATAGCAAGGATTAAGAAAGAAAAAGCAGCAGTTCCCCGCGTTAGTTCAGGCAGATATGAGCATGACATTGTTGGATCAGCCTATTTACAATTCTACTGTGCATAAGAACACGTAAATATTCTCCCTTTTGGAATGGCCTAAAGACACTTCAGTCAGTGGCACCGCCCTGGGGGGGTAACTGTAACTGACAACTTTGAGGACAAAACTAAAAGATGCCCTTTCTTCTGCTTGGTGTAGCTTGAACCTGCGCTTTATGAAGAGGAGCCGAAAAACGCGTGCCAAGAATGTCATACTTTAGGTACATTTCAAGCGACAGAAAATTCTTATTTTGGGAAAATTAATTCAACTTTGATCCCAAAAAAAGGTTCATGAAATGGAGGGGGTTTGAAGGCCGAGTAAAAATATCTTATTTCATAACCTTCTCGTGTACAAAAGGCCGAGACATGTGATCGATAAAAATTTCTCACCACTCGGTAATCAAAGAGAACGCTTTGAAAATGTAGAAAATACGCGAGCTTTTCTGAGGAGAACTTGGCCTCCTTCCCCTAATCACAGTTACGGATGACTGGTTTTCTTATAGCGCCCAGATTTGCCCTGGGCTCTTCTCTATGTAGACGCTCTGGTGTCTTGCCACTCCATTTGCTCATCAACGCTGTCTGCAACCACGAAGATCCGAAAGCAGACAAGAAAGTCTATAAAAGGTCATCATCGGTAACAACATTTGATGGGTTATTTTTAAATACAGGTGTTTTTATGCCCCCATTGACACAATTTTGGCCATTCAGCAGCCATTTATGGTTAACAAAATTCACTGTTGCTTTTTACATGTAGGTGTTTTTATGTCGCCATTGACACAGTTTACACCTTTCAGGAGCTGGGCTTCTGTCCCTCCTACCCTTTTATTTCGGGCAGGACTTTATGTTAACACAAAATGTTTAATTTGTCTGAAGCCATAATATGTGAGGCAGCGTGGTGGAATCAGGCTCTCGTCAAAATAATCAAAGTGAAGAAACTTGTATTTTTCCACAGGCTTGTGAATTTTTATCAATCTTTTTTTTTTTTTTTTTTTTGGTTCAACACCTTTCATGCCAATTAAAGAACTCATTTCTGTGTGGATTTTTTCTGAAAAACGTTGATTAAAGGCAAAAAAGAATGTAAATTTTCAGTTTACCGCGGACTCTTAAGCTAAGGAAATAACTAATCTTTGGCGGCCATTTTCTCACTAATTTTACCTCTGAAAACAGGTGACCTCCATCTCCTTATTTCGCAAATATCTCGACTTGTATTCAAGGTAAATGGATGTTTTTTTCACCCGAATAAAGACAAATGAACAAGCTTTAAGATGATACCAATAACTCTACATGCCCCAAAATTGACGAGAGCCTGATTCCACCACGATGCATCACAAAAAATGTTTGTTACTTATAACACCTCTAATCTTCGACACTCATATCACATAACCTTATTGTGTTGCAACTGCTGTAAAACTCTTTTTAAAATTAAAGTCGATTATACTTCTTAGTCTCTGCTATGGTAATGAAAGCCGAGAAAGGGAAATCTCTTACTAAAACTACAATCAAGGGGGCAGTCGGGTGGGACTAAAGCTTAACATTGTGTCAAAATATTGTTGAGGTTTTTTGCATAAATGAATACCTGAATGTGTCCAGATATCAAATCCGGTGTACTATTTCGCTGAGGCAAGCATGCTGAATGTGCAATTTTGTTTCATATGCCTACTAATAATATCACAGTAGGTCATTTTTTACTTTAATGGCCATTTTCTCTGAAATGTGTTTTTCATGGACAGCTTACCACGACAATCCTAAAATCTCGCTTACTTATTGCCCCTGTGATTTGACATTTGGTACGGTGGTAGCTTATCCCTATGTCCAGGTAATGATCTAGTTATTTTTGTCCTTCTTTGTACATGACAGTGGGCATGAGCATTTATATCAGGTTTGCGGTGTATTTTCAACACTTTCTTTACATCATGCAATTCAAAGTCATGCTACGTCCATGCAAACAACCAAATTAAAAAAAAAAAAGAGTTGCCATATTACCTCAATCCAGGTCCTGCCTTTCCATTCCTATCTTACAAAGAAGAATATCTCGATTAGTGTTTGAGATTTTAGGAATATAAGATTTTTGTTTATTTTCAAGACGGCTGCCATCGCCATAGCAACAAGTGATATATCTGTCACGAAGAACAACACCCCAAATCACTTTGCACCCTGGCATTGAGTCTTACTACGCTACGTTCATTTATTTAGGAAAGGGAATAATTTTGTGGCGTCGGTGGCCTAGTGGTTACTGGTTACGCTCTCGGACTCGCAACCGTAAGGTTGTGGGTTCGAATCCCGTCAGGGGCCCGACGTTGTGTCCTTGGGAAAGGCACTTTGCACAAATTTTCCTCACTTCACCCAGGTGGAAATGGGTACCCGGCTATAGACAGTGAACGATCTTGTCAGTTTGATAGTGTTTGAGCGCGTGAAATCCGCAGCTTGCACTGTATGCTTCCGCAGAAGCCGAGAATGTTTCTGAGTGTTCACAGAGGGTCTGCTGGGGTAATAATAGTTGTAAAGCGCATAGAGCATGCTCTTGAGCATGGATATGCGCTATATAAATGCAATTATTATTATTATTTTGTAATTTTTTTTCGCTCACCAGACCTCACCCCCCCTCCCCCCAATCAAAAACTACGTTGTTGCAGTGTGGTCAGTTGCTTACCTCGACCAGCCATACCACCAGGTCTCTGAAGGGAGACAGCACCGACTCGTCCAGGTGTTTGCGGATGATGAGGACGGACAGGGGAGGCTTGGTCCAGTTGAGGCGCTGGTTGCTGGGGTCGGGGATGGTCCTGGAGGGGGGAGGAAGGGAGGAGAGAAGTGTTATTGTTGTTTTTTGTTGTTGTTGTAGTTGTTGTTGTTTGTAGTAGTAGTAGTTGTTGTTGTTGCTTTTGCTGTTGTTGTTGCTGTTGTTTTTGTTGTTGCTGTTGTTGTTGCTGTTGTTTTTGTTGTTGTTGTTGTTGTTGCTGTTGTTTTTGTTGTTGTTGTTGTTGCTGTTGTTTTTGTTGTTGTTGTTATTTCTATTATTGCAGGGGTTCGGGGCGGTCTTGGGGAGAAGGAGGGGAACAGTGCTATTGTTGTTGTTGGTGTTGTTGCAGTTGTTTTTGTTATGTCGTTGTTGTACTTGTTGTTGTGAGGTTGGTGGTATTGTTGCTGTTGTATAGTTGTTATTGTTATTTCAGTTATCGCTGGCTGCTGGTGTCTATGATTATTCTAGAAGGGAGGGGGGAGGGAGGGAAACAGAAAAATTGTTGTCGTTGTCGTTGTTATAGCTGTTGTTGTTGCTGCTGCTGCTATTATATTGTTATCATTATTATTGTAGTTGTTGTTGTTGTTGTTGCTGTAGTTGTTGTGATGGTGACGGCAGTGAATTATTTATAGAAAGGGTGTTGACTAAGCGACCGTCAGTTACTACTGACATTAGGCCCAGAAGTCACAGGACACTACAAACGCTAACGCCACACAAGGCACCAATACTATCAGATTACAGATTCCATACAGTCATAGCCACGAGACGGTCAGAGAAACATGAAACATGAAACAAAATCAATAATATAATGATGCAACATGCGATGCCACACACAAGTTAGTTTTAGTTTCAGTAGAGGTTTTACGGCGCTCGCAACTGCATAAGGTTTTATGAGCGCCAGAAGATTATAGGTGTTACAAGAGAGAAGCAAACATAAAAATGAAGATGGGGAGATAAGGACGATAGATGTTTGATAGGAAAGAAGAAGCAATCCACACCAGAGCACCCGCTAACCACCCACCAACACACAAGAACAAGGCGTTTGCTAGACTCCCATCAACATCGAACGATAATACGAGTAGCAGAGGCCGGGAAAAAAATAAGTAAGCAACTACAGGCACGGCACTTGGAATCGAACCCGAGTCCTCCCAAACTCAAGGCAGGCGTCTTTTAAAAAAAAAACAGGGCTAGTTTTAGTAAGAATTTTACGCCACTTACAATACCAAAAAGTTGTTCAACTGCCGAAGATCTGAACGCTTTACTATAGAGTATCATACAAAGATAAGAAGGAGGAGATGTAAGGACGATGGATGTTTGATAGGAAAGATGGAGCAAACCACACCAAAGTACCCACGAACCACCCACGATGGATGTTTGATAGGAAAGATGGAGCAAATCACACCAAAGTACCCACGAACCACCCACGATGGATGTTTGATAGGAAAGATGGAGCAAATCACACCAAAGTACCCACGAACCACCCACGATGGATGTTAGATAGGAAAGACGGAGCAAACCTCACCAGAGCACCCGTCAACCACTCACGATGGATGTTTGATAGGAAAGACGGAGCAAACCACACCAAAGCACCCGCGAACCACCCACGATGGATGTTAGATAGGATAGATGGAGCAAACCACACCAGAGCACCCGCCAACCACTCACACGACCAAGACCACGGATTTACATCATAATAACCTAGACCGTGCACTTCAGCGTATTTCCAGTTCACTATGGAGCACGCCATTAACATTTGGCTTAATTTGAGCAGAATGATGGGCAGAAAGGAGGGGGGGGGGTGTCAGGTGCATTTGACTACAGCGAGAATCGTGTGTAGCCTTTGGTGCCTTTGTTGTTGTTGTTGTTGTTGTTGTTGTTGTTGTTGTTGTTGTTGTAGTTATCGATCCAGCAACTGCTGGGCTCTCGCCCTCCTGTCCAATGCCATGTAGTGATAAGAGCATGTTTGCTGTAATTTACAGTAATGTTCCATAGAGTGTGTTGTCAATGTTAGGTCTCGGAGGGAGAAGGGTAGCTCTGATGTCATTTAGGGCTGTGCAGCGTAACAAGTAATGATCCGCAGTTTCATATGCATAGTCACACAAGGGACACATTGGGGGAAGTTGAGCTGTATATGTTCTGTTCGTAGGCGGAAGATCGTGGTCTGTTTCTTTCTCTGTATGTGGTTGATATTGTCATTCCTTTTTTGTTGTGGTCATATGTTTGAAAACTGCTCTGCCTGCCTTTCCCAGGGCCCATCTGTTCATCCAATCTTGTTTGTTGTTGCTTTTAATAATTTGTTTTGCAGTTTTGTATGAAGTTGGAATGTTGTGCCTTTAGTCTACATTATTCAGCAGAATTCACATCCAGGTGTGTTTGTAACATGGACATAAAACGGTGTAGCGCCCCCCCTTATCTCTTAATCTGTGGTGTTGGATGCATGTGTTCGAGAAATGTTTTGTCAAAATTTAAATTCTGAATGTTAAAAAAAAAGAAAAATCAAGAACAAAAATTGATCAAGAATAACAATTGCCCAAGGGGCGGAAACATGACGGTTTCTCCAATTTCATTATTTTGATCATCGCCTGATTTCATCACGATGCCTCACATATCATTTTTCGGCAATGCAGCTTAAATTACAATTTTGATGCATCTCAATTATGCAACAATAAAGTATCGATAACCGTATTAAAGGAATGTCTAGTTTTTAAAGGCAAAAAAATAGAAGTTTACTTTTCACCAATGTCTCACACCCTCGGAGTTTCAGTCGTGGCACTGCTATGGGAACTGGGTAGAATACACAAACTATATCACTTTTCGCAGTACAAATATCACTTTTCGCAATACAAATATATCACTTTTCGCAGTACAAATATATCACTTTTCGTAATTCAAATATCACTTTTTGCAAATCTATTATCACTTTTCGTAATTCAAATATCACTTTTCGCAAATCTATTATCACTTTTCGTAATTCAAATACCACCTTCCCATCAAACAGCTATCGTCCTTATCTCTTCTCCTTCTTTCATTTGTATATTATTCTCTAGTAAAACATTTTAATCTTCAGCACTTGAATATCTCTCCTTTCTCTCTCTCTCTCTCTCTCTCTCTCTCTCTCTCTCTATATATCTCTCTCTCTCTCTCTCTCTCTCTCTCTCTCTCTCTCTCTCTCTCTCCCGTCTACCAAAAACTGGCGTAATCAGAACCATATTTGCAAAACGGAAAGACAGAGTAAAAAC
>NW_004798222.1:54050-56365 GCF_000002075.1 Aplysia californica | reverse complement strand
CACACACACACACACACACACACACACACACACACTTACATGTAGTTACAGGAGAAAGACTTGACATGTCTCAGCCACACCAGATCTCCATGCGAGGCCCGCCTCCCGGCCCCGCCCCTCCCAGACAGGACACGCCCCTCGGGGTGGTCAGCACAAGACAGCTGGGTCAGCTCCAGGTCGCGGGACCGCTGGGGCCGGGGCGGAGAGGAGGCGTGGTTAAGGGAGGGAGCAGAGGAGGGCGGAGGGGCGGGGCAACAGTCATATGTAGGGGCGGATCGACTGTCACATGCAGGGGCGGGGCGACTGTCACATGTAGGGGCGGGGCGACTGTCATCTTCCGAGAGCATCGCGTCCGAGGCGGAGACAGTTTGTGCGTCGGCAGAGGTAGCATTATGGGAGCAGGCAGACATCGCGTGGTCTGGAGTCACGTGATTTGGCAGGTCTCCATGACACAGCAAGTGGGCGGGGCTTGGTGAGGGAGTGGGCGGAGTCATAAGGCACTTGTTGTTACTGGACAACTCGGAAACGTTTGAAGTTGGAAGATCTTTGTGTTTGCATTGGCAGGTGTCCCCTTTAGGCTTTGATTCACAACCGACCTGGAGTCCAGAATCATCATTATCGTCACCGCCATCATCATCACAACCACCGCCATCGTCATCCACAACTCTGGATTGACAAAGTTGTGTGCTATCATTATCTACGATGTGAGAATTTTCCTCCTTGAGATCACGATTTGATGGCGATGTGGGCGTGGTTTCTGAAGGCAACACTGAGAACGAGGAGGAGGAGGACGCAGCAAAGGAAGAAGTGGAGGGAGATGCGGAGAAAGGGGAAGGCAATGAGGAGAAGGAGGCGGAGCAAGCTGAGCATGAGGAAGAACTGGGGGAGGAGGAGGAGGAAGAAAAGGTGGAAGAAGACGAGATGGGGGAGGAGGAGGAGGAGGAAGAAGAGGTGGAAGAAGACGAGGTAAGTGAGGGCAAAGACTGTTTCCTCCTGGTGGCAGCTCCCACATCGACGAGGCGAGGCTCCCTGCCACACCCACCACCACCACCATCTACAACAGCACCAGCAGCAGTAGCAGCAGCAGCAGCAGCACAGCACAAGTCCCCAGCCACACACCGCTCACAGCGACACAGGCCTGCCTCGGCGATGGTGGGCAGGGCGCGCGGGAAACTGGCCCGGCGGGTCACAGCTCGAGAATCACGTGACCTCACGTCAGGAGACGTCTGGACGCATGACGTCACCACGGATGACCTGCTGCTGTCAACTACGCTGACGGCGCGCCTCAGAGACGGTCGGACTTGGGAGTCGCCCACTCGAACTTCATCATCATCGTTGTCGTTGTCGTTGTCGTTGTAGCTGTTGCTGTTGCTGTTGTTGTGGTAGTTGCTGTTGTCGGGAATACGAGCACCTCCACAGCTCTCCACATACCGGATAGTAGAAGAATCATCCACCAAACTGTCGGGAAAACCCGAACTACAAGATCCATCACCAGCACAACTACTCTCCTTGTTCTCTGCACCGTTCACAGCAAGGCAGTTAAAGGAGGAATCCCCAGTCCCAATAATGGAATTCCCGGTATCCAAAGGGGAATTCCCAGTGCCAGTTGGGGAATCCAAGGCCTCTGAATCGTCTGGTCGCGCCGACACGGAGTGAGATTGGGAAAAGAGACCGTTACCAGCATGGCTGGGGTCAGAGACAGACGAAAGTCCCGACACGTCATGAACACATTCAGAGTCCTTGTCAAGGAAACGTTGCACACCATCTGTGACGTCACAACTGCTTCCGTGGGAACTTTCCGCTCTGCCGTTCACAGAAGACAGAGTGACGTCACAGCAGTCCTCACGCGAGAGTGTCGAGGGGTTGTCGCTGCTGGGAAAATCTCCGCCCACAACACCCGGTCGTCCCGCGGCAGCGCCGTTACTATGGATGCCGTTGCTATGGATGCCGCTGCTATGGACACTGTTAATATGGACGCCGTTGCTATGCACGCGCCGACAATGCTGACAGCACCACGCACCACCACAATGTCCTTCTAGCTCATCTCCAGCGGTTATGTCATTGTTGTTGGCAGTGTCCAGTGGGCACAAAGACGCCCCCTGGCGGCCACGAGAGTTGGTCAGAGACTGACTACAAGTGTCCATTGGGTGCGGGTCCGGGCGGAGAGGCGCGAACCCGGTCCCTATCTGTCCACTTCGCCACATGGCTAGCATCGTCAGACACACGGGGCAAGGTCAGGCAGCGGGGGCCTACATTAGTCCAGGGAACACACGTTTACATAAATATTACATACCGTTTCGGATATATATATATAT
>NW_004798222.1:48568-49741 GCF_000002075.1 Aplysia californica | reverse complement strand
AACACACACACACACACACACACACACACACACACACACACACACACACACACACACTCACACACGTCTTGTGGAATCTGTCATTTGACAATCCAATTTGTCCTCTCACGTTTGCACAAACTACCCGTCGCCTCCTTGTCCTGGTAGTACATTCTGTAATGAATTGATGCAGCGGCGCCATTCGAAGACTCGGCGACTCCGACAAAGGAGACGAAAGATGACTTGTGACAACTGCAACCCCCCATCACACCACCAAATCGTTTCATTTTTGTGCATTTGCCGAATACCCCCAGTCCTCAAGGTGTGCACAAACACATACATATTTATATTTGCATGCACCCCCACGGCCATGAAGCAAAATGTGGCTGGGCCCGACTCCATTCGACTCAATTAATTCTCGAATGACAGTGTGCACTGGGTATTAGCTAAAGCGCGAGCGAAAACACAATTCACCACCTCCCCCCTCCCCCCGGTACACACACATCTTTCTTCTATTCAGCTGTCTACGGATACTTGGATACTACGGATATATATAAAAGGCCACATTTTAGCGTCCTGTCACGATCACACACACATAGAGAAGGGATCTGTGCAAAAACATGGCTGGTAAGAATTAACTGTCCTCATGCTCCGGTGACCCTGAATTGGCGTCTCGCTACACAACTCTTCCCTTCGTAATATGTGAGGCAGCGTGGTGGAATCAGGCTCTCGTCAATTTTAGGGCATGTAGAGTAATTGGTATCATGTTAAAGCTTGTTTACACGTGTCTGTATTTGGAGGAAAAAATATCCATTTATCTTGAATACAAGTCGAGATATTTGCGAAAGAAGGAGTTGGGGGTCACCAGTTTTCAGAGGTAAAATTAGTGAGAAAATGGATGCCAAAGATAAGTTATTTCTTTAGCCTAAAGACTCCGTGGTAACTGAAAATTTACATGTTTTGTGCCTTTAATCAACGTTTTTCAGAAAAAAATTACACAGAAATGAGTTATTTAATGGGCATGAAAAGTGTTGAGCCAAAAAAACAAAAATTTGATAAAAATTCAGAAACCTGCGGAAAAATGCAAGTTTCTTCACTTTAAATATTTTGACGAGAGCCTGATTCCACCACGCTGCCTCACATATATCAATTGAATACCCCGGCGAGGAGGTGGGAAGTGGAAATGTGGGGGGG
>NW_004798222.1:46250-47764 GCF_000002075.1 Aplysia californica | reverse complement strand
ATCGACATTACCGAGACAGGTGGGCGGAGAGTGGGGGGAAAATACCTTTTAAAAAGCAACCCAAGTATAGTTTTAGTAGAGGGTTTTACGGCGCTCGCAACAGCATAAGGTCATATGAGCGCCAGAAGATGAGAGGTGTTACAAGAGAGTAACAAACATAAAAAAGAAGGAGGGGAGATACGGACGATAGATGTTTGATAGAACAGAAGAAGCAAACCACACCAGAGCACCCGCCAACAACCCACAACCCAAGTTTAAGACCGACCCGTCAACACAATTAGGTCATAAAAGTGCCGACGATTTGAGGGGTTGACAGCAGATAGTGACATACAAAGAGAAGACAAAGGAGAGATAATGATGAAAGATGTTTGACAGGACAGAAATAGCAAACCACACCAGAGTACCCGTCAACCACCCACGAGAGGTATGGACGATAGACGTTTGATAGGACAGAAGGAGCAAACCACATCAGAGCACCCGCCAACCACTCAAGAGAGTTATGGACGATAGACGTTTGATAGGACAGAAGGAGCAAACCACACCAGAGCACCCGCCAGTCCCCCACCCACATGCTTATAGCGTCACATCGGTATATTCAGTCATCTTGCTATATCACTGACGTATATTCCGAATCCGCGACTCAGCAGAAAGGGAAAAGAAAACCAAACACACACACTCACACACATACACTCGCACACACACACACTAACACACACAAACGTACACACAACCACACATACACACACACACACACACAAGCACACACACACACACACACACACAAGCACACATACACTAACTCACACACAAACGTACACACAACCACACACACACACACACACACACACAAACACACACAAAAGAGTCACAAGACTGCCTCTCACACTCTGTGTCTGGAGACACGTAGCCGTCCCCATAACCTTTGCCGTCCGTTTGCTTGAGCAAAGAGACGCACATCGACATACTAACGGCCATTTCGTGCTGGGGAAAAGTAAGACAAACAGACAGACAAAACAAATTGAAAGTAAAGAAATAGGAGCTACCAGTGGCGCCCTCCAAACACCCGCTCGATCCGCCTCAAATATTAATCTCAGCAACACCCATTTCATCATCATCAACATTAACAATGAAAACAAAAACCACAACTTAACAACAAGAACAATAATAACAACAACAACAACAAACAATAGCAACAATAATATTAGCAGCAGCAGCAATAACAACTTTAAAAAAAGAATCATCAACAAGAACAATTACAACAAACATAAAAAGAAGAAGAATAACAAGCATAACAAAGACAAGTATAACAATATCACAGAGACAACTATAACAAGGTAACAAAGACAACGATGTGACATAAAGACAACTGTAACATATAGAAAACTGTGACTTAAAGACAACTGTAACATATAGAAAACTGTGACTTAAAGACTACTGTAACATATAGAAAACTGTGACTTAAAGACAACTGTAACATATAGAAAACTGTGACTTAAAGACAACTGTAACATATA
>NW_004798222.1:43939-45505 GCF_000002075.1 Aplysia californica | reverse complement strand
ATATAAAGACAGCTACAACAAAAAGAAATCTGTAACAATACAGCCACAACCACAGTATTACACTCTCCCGCTAGACGTGAACCCCCCCGCCCCCCAACTCCCCTCCCATACCACCCCTACTTCTTTTTTCCACCTCACTCCACTTAGCAGACTAAAACCAAACATTTGTTTGTTCGCTTGAAAAAGTTTTAGTAGAGTTTTACGGCACTTGCAACAAAATAAAGTCATATATTAGTGCCGAAGATTAGAGGTGCTACAAGAGAGTAACAAGCACAAAAAAGAAGGAGGGGGGATAAAGAAGACAGACGTTTGATAGGAAAGAAGAAGCAAACCACACCAGAGCACCCGCCAACCACCCACCGTTGGAGTAAAGAGAGGTACATCGACACAATAACGGTCATTTAGTGCAGGAAAAAAGTAAAAGACAGAAAGACAGACAGACAGAAATAACAGAGGGAAAGTAAAGAAGAAAGACAAACCAGTGGCTCCCTCCAACCACCCGCTAAACGTTCATTCTTTACATTCCAGAAAAACCACAGACATACCAGCGCTTTAGAAATAGCTGTAAAAACGAAACACCAACATATTTCCATAAACATTTTTGTGTAAATCCACAATGCCCGAGACAGGAAAGAAAATCTGGATATGCGAAAATGTTTGCGTCTTCCACTTCTTCTAATCTACTGTAAACAGACGCGGGTGGTAATCATGGTGCAGTGACGATCTTTAAAAAAAAAAAAAGTAAGGTTTTACGGCGCTCGCAACTGCATAATATAGTCATATGAGTGCCAAGGGGTGGATGTCAACAGAGAAGTCCAAACGGGGAATTTTCTCTAGTCTCAACAGCACAAGGCCTGATTCGACTATCAAGGCACCCCTGAAAAGGCGGGTCACAAGAGTGTGACAATCATACAAAAGAAGTAGAGGTGGTGATTATCCTGAGAGATCGTGGTGTGGTGATTATACTGAGATATTGTGGTGTGGTGATTATCCTGAGAGATCGTGGTGTGGTGATTATACTCATATATCGTGGTGTGGTGATTATACTGAGACATCGTGGTGTGGTGATTATACTCAGATATCGTGGTGTGGTGATTATACTCAGATATCGTGGTGTGGTGATTATACTGAGACATCGTGGTGTGGTGATTATACTGAAAGATCGTGGTGTGGTGATTATACTGAGATATCGTGGTGTGGTGACTATCCTGAAAGATCGTGACTGAGAGATCGTGGTGTGGTGAATACATAGATACTGTGGTACGGTGATACATCGTATTGAGAGATATCGTGGTACAGTGACAATACTGAGGTATCTTGTTACGCTGGCGATATTGATATATCGTTTGTTTGTTTGTTTGTTCTTAACGAAGATCTTTCACTCCCCAATCCACACAATTTCGATCATTTTGGAGGCGGGCTTCCGACAATGCCTGCCCAGATCAACCCGGGCGGAGAGGGATACAGTATCCCAGCAGACAGACCCGGGCGGAGAGGGATACAGTATCCCAGCAGACAGACCCGGGCGGAGAGGGATACAGTATCCCAGCAGACAGACCCGGGCGG
>NW_004798222.1:37957-39681 GCF_000002075.1 Aplysia californica | reverse complement strand
GTGTAAGCGTTTTGTGACACTTGCAACACAATTAAATCGTATACTTTTAGTTTTGGTAGAGGTTTTACGGCGCTCGCAACTGCATATGGTCATATGAGCCCAAGAGGACTAGAGGTGTTACAAGAGAGTAAAAAACATAAAAAAGATGAAGGGGAGATAAAGACGATAGATGTTTGATAGGAAAAAAGAAGCAGACCACACCAGAGCACCCGCCAACCACCCGCTTTTTTAAAGTTTGTGTAAGCGTTTTACGACACTCGCAACATAATTAGGTCATGTAAACGCCGAAAATTAGAGGGGATACATGAGAGCAAAATACGTATAGAAGAAGGAGAGATAAGGACGATAAGTCTTTGATCGGAAAGAAGGAGCGAATCAAACCAGAGCACTCGCCAACCACCCACTATTCTGACATCTATAATTTTGCAGAAAAAGGAGTGTGTCATCGGTAGTTACAGAGCTAAATGTCCCCGCTTGTCACGCAGGAGATCGGGGTTCGTTTCCCCGCCGGGAAGGGCTATTTTTTGTTGTTGTTGTCTTTTTTGTTTAGTTTTAGTGAGCGTTTTTAGTTTTAGCTTTAGTAGATGTTTTACGGCGCTCGCAACGGTATAAAGGTCATAGGAGCGCCAGAAGATTTGAGGTGTTACAAAGGAGTAACAAACATAAAAAAGAAGAAGGGGAGATAAGGACGATAGATGTTTGCTAGGAAAGAAGAAGCAATAGTGCCCTTCAATCACCCAGGAGAAACGTATAGTTTAGTTTTTGTTTTAGTAAGAGTTTTACGGCACTTGCAACACAATAAGGTTATGTAAAGTGCCGAAGATTAGAGGTGTTACAAGAGAGTAACAAACATAATAAGAAGTAAGAGAGATAAAGACGAGGGGGCTCTCGTGGCCTAGAGGTTAAGGTGTTGGCCTCTCATTCAAAGGTCCCGGGTTCGAATCCGGGTAGCGACCAAAACAATTTCTTCTCTAAAACTGTCTCCTTTCACCTCCTTTCCTGCTCTCTAGCAATGTTCTGTTATCTGCTTTCATTTCCACTTTCTGCCCCCACCCCCTCACCTCCTTCGCCCCCTCCTCTGGGCTCCTGACTCTTTCTGCAGACTTTCTACTGCTACTCCTTGGTTCCTTACTGCTGTCTTTCTGCCACACCCCTGATCTTCTGGTAGAAAAGATCTACACATAGCCTTCTCGGACAAGGGCGAAAAATCTCGGAGCCCGTGTGCAAGTCGCGCACGTTAAAGATCCCTTGGTGGTCTAAAATCGATAAGAGTAGGCTTCGACCGCCATCCGGGCAAAATTAAAAATTTCCTACCAACTGAAAATATTAGATGTGTCCCGCCGCTCATATGACCTTATGCAGTTGCGAGCGCTGTAAAACACTTTACAAAAACAAAAACAAAAAACAGAGATAAAAACGATAGTTGTTTGATAGGGGAAAAGGAGCAAACAACACCAGAGCACCTGCAACCACCCACAGTTTGAATAAAAAGAAGCATAATATCGTTGGAGAAGTCATAACGTGCATGATTGGAAGAAGCAAGACAGATAGAAACAATAGGGGGGAAGATACGAAGTAGAACCCACCAGTAGCGCCCTCTAATCACCCGTGTGAAACACAGGATAGTTTGAGTTTTGAGTTTGAGAAAGAGTTAACACATCGATGTAATAAAACGGCCAAAATAATATAGTAACTTTAGCATAAACTATGATAAAACTGCCCCC
>NW_004798222.1:35127-36485 GCF_000002075.1 Aplysia californica | reverse complement strand
CAGCACAACAGCAACGACGACAGCAACAGCACAACAACAACGACGACAGCAACAACAGCACAACAGCAACGACGACAGCAACAGCACAACAACAACGACGACAGCAACAACAGCACAACAGCAACGACGACAGCAACAGCACAACAGCAACGACGACGGCAACAGCACAACAGCAACGACGACGGCAACAGCACAACAACAACGACGACGGCAACAGCACAACAGCAACGACGACAGCAACAGCACAACAACAACGACGACGGCAACAGCACAACAGCAACGACGACAGCAACAACAGCACAACAACAACGACGACAGCACAACAACAGCAACAACAACAACATAATAACAACAGCACAACAAAAACAGCAACAACAAAAACAGCACAACTACAAAAACCAACACACAGGGAATACGTATAAACACACACACACACATAACAAATTCATTAAAACACTGACAACACGCACAACAAATCGACACAACACACCACCTCTCACAATACACAAAACAATCGACATAACACATCACCTCGCAGAACACACAACAAATCCTCACCAGCACACTATAATATTATAACACTAACACAAAGTCCTCACCAACATAGAGAACACATATACGGCTGAACTAAATATGGCCGTTACAGAGTCGATGTGCACTCAACAAAGCACACACAACAATAAATTATCCTTAAAAACACAAAGAACACACACAACAACAAATTATTATCCATACAAAAACAGAGCATACACACAACAAATTATCCTTAAACATACACAGAACAAACATAACAACAAATTATTATAAAACACACACAAAACACACACAACAACAAATTATCATAAAACACACAAAACACACACAGCAAATTATTCTAAAACACACACAAAACACACACAACAACAAATTATCATAAAACACACACAAAACACACACAACAACAAAGTATTATAAAACACACACAAAACACACACAACAACAAATTATTATCTTCACAAACACACAGAACACACACAACAACAAATTATTATAAAACACACAAAACACACACAACAACAAATTACCCTAAAACACACACAGAACACACACAACAACAACAAATTATTATCTTCACAAACACACAGAACACACAACAACAACAAATTATTATCTTCACAAACACACAGAACACACAATAACAACAAATTACTCTCTTCATAAACACACACAACAACAAATTATTATCCTTATAAAAACACAGCATACACACAACAAATTATTATCCTCACAAACACACAGAACACACAACAACAACAAAAGATCCTTACAAACAAACAAACACACATACACACACACACACACACACACACACACACACA
>NW_004798222.1:30077-31629 GCF_000002075.1 Aplysia californica | reverse complement strand
CCCACACCCCAATATTCTACAGAAACAATGATGACAATACAACAACAACAACAACAACAACAACAACAACAACAACAACAACAACAACTCCGTCACACTAGACAAACAAACACAAAATATTCTACAGAAACAATGGGGACAATACGAAGACGACGACGACATCAACAACAACAACAACAATGACAACGACGACAACAACGACAGCAACAACAAAAACAACAACAACAACATTATTATAGAAGCCAAAAATTTGCCAAAATAGACCTCCAAAAATAAAAACAAAGAAACAAAAACAAAAACAAAACAACGAAACAAGCAAAAAAAAAGAAAAGCAAATAAATGATCCCATTGTTTTAACCGATGAGACAAAAGTAACAGACCATGAGACAAAAGTAACAGATGAGACAAAAGTAACGGATAAGACAACAGTAACAGATGAGACAAAGTAACCGATGAGACAAAGTAACAGATGAGACAAAGTAACCGATGAGACAAAAGTAACCGATGAGACAAAGTAACAGATGAGACAAAGTAACAGATGAGACAAAGTAACAGATGAGACAAAAGTAACAGATCATGAGACAAAGTAACCGATGAGACAAAAGTAACCGATGAGACAAAGTAACCGATGAGACAAAGTAACAGATGAGACAAAATAAACAGATGAGAAAAAGTAACCGATGAGACAAAGTAACAGATCATGAGACAAAACTAACCGATGAGACAAAGTAACAGATCATGAGACAAAATTAACCAATGAGACAAAAGTAACCGATGAGACAAAAGTAACAGATCATGAAACAAAAGTAACCGATGAGACAAAAGTAACCGATGAGACAAAGTAACAGATCATGAGACTAAGTAACCGATGAGACAAAGTAACAGATTATGAGACAAAATTAACCGATGAGACAAAGTAACAGATCATGAAACAAAAGTAACCGATGAGACAAAGTAACAGATCAAGAAAAAGGAACCGATGAGACAAAGTAACAGATCATGAGACAAAATTAACCAATGAGACAAAAGTAACCGATGAGACAAAGTAACAGATCATGAAAAAAAAGTAACCGATGAGACAAAAGTAAGAGAACTCACTGGTGTGTGGGTGACCACTGGACGTGCATCTCTGTCTGTGCCCGAGCATGAGTCTCTCTCTTTCTCTCCCAGCTCTCTCTCTTCACTCTCTCTCCCTCCCGATTCTCTCTCTCTCCCTCTCCTACGACTTAGTCTTCCCCGACTCTCTCTCTCATTCTCTCTCTCTCTCTCTCTCTCTCTCTCTCTCTCTCTCTCTCTCTTTACGCACCCCTTCCCCACTCCCTGAGATTGTATTTCTCAGGATTTTTTGTCAATAATTTACTTTTTTTAAATACCCCCCTCACACTCATGTCTCTCTGTCTCTCTTTTTCTCTCTCTTCCTGCCCAACTCTTCCCCCCTTCCCTCTCCCTCTATCTCTGCCCCCATCCTACTCCACAAATTGTTTTTAGCAGTATTAATTTGTCGATATTATTTGATTATTTGCAAAGCAAGCATAATTCATACCCCCCCCCC
>NW_004798222.1:25954-27844 GCF_000002075.1 Aplysia californica | reverse complement strand
GATGAAAGTTACCTCGGTACACCTTACCACCGAGTGGGGCTTCCTTTTCGTCATATTGAGTCATTATACTTTCAACTTCCGACATGGCCAGCAACATTTTTTTTTTTTAAATGTCTGACCGACCAGTGCGTTACATGACCAGTGGGTTAGTTTTAGTTTTAGTGAGGTTTTTACGGCGCTCGCAACTGTATAAGGTCATATGAGCGCCAGAAGACTAGATGTGTTACAAGAGAGTAACAAACATGAAAAAGAAGAAGGGGAGATAAGGACGATAGATGTGTGATAGGAAAGAAGGAACACACCCCACCAGAGCACCCGTCAACCACCCACTCCAGGTTGTCAAATAACAAGTGCGTTACATGACCAGTGTGTTATAAATGACCTGTGTGTCAAATTGCCAGTGTGTTACATGACCAGTGTGTTATAAATGATCTGTGTGTCAAATTGCCAGTGTGTTACATGACCAGTGTGTTATAAATGATCTGTGTGTCAAATGACCTGTGTTCAAACCTCATCTGACAGCGCACCACGTACAGTGGCCGAGTCCTTGAGCAAACAGAACCCCTCGGAGCAAACAGTAGGGGAAGTAACCCGAGACAACAAGTCCACGTCCTTCACCGATTACCTCCCTTTTTAAATGTAGATATTTCCCCGCCACTTTCGACACAAAGTTATATTAGATTGTTTAGGAGGCGGGCTACCGACCCTTCCTGTCAACTGTTAGTGCCAATTTGGGCTGAGAGTTTAAAAAACATACCAGCAGAAAAATCAAGATAATCGATTTTAAAAAAAGAAAGATTTTCTATCCTACCTAGAATATTCGGAGTCGTTATCAAGATATTCGAAGAATTGCATTCGAAAAAGCTTGACATGTCGTGAAACTTGAAAAAAATTTTACGTAAAATTTTTCAAAACTAGGTAGCCTACTAAGAAAAATAGACAAATTTGTTATTCTAGGGTAGCAATTTTTAAAAAAAATCAGAACACAGAAATGCGTTGCGCGTTACATGTGTGATGAGGGCCATATGGATCGTCTTTTGTCATCTTTTAGTTTGAGTGTTTTACGGCACTCGCAGCACAAAAAGGTCATATAAGTGCCGAAGATTAGAGGTGTTATAGTATGTCCACGTGGTTTCATGCACCCCGCATAATTTAGCAACATTTGATAATTTTTCGCATAATTTCTGATTATTTTCCTTTATCATTCTTTGTAAAAAAAAAAAATTTAACAGAACCGCATAATTTCACATTTTCGGCTCAGTTTGCATAATTTCAGAATTTTTCTTGCATAAAATTACAGGGACAGAATAGTGCAGGGCAGAGGTAAGACAGACAGCCAGAAGAAAAAAAACTAAACAGAGGGAAAGTAAAGAAGTAGGACCCGCCAGTGGCGTCTGAAAGATTAGAAGTGTTTTAAGTTTTAGTAAGAGTTTTACAGCACTTGCAACACAATAAGGTCATATAAGAGACAAAGATTAGAGAGGAGTTACAAACGACAGACGTTTGATAGGAAAGAAGAAGCAAACCAAATCAGAACACCCGCCAACCACCCGCACGTAGACGTGTCACTATGGGTTATCATACAAATAGAAAAGGGGCAGATAAGGTAGATAGAAGACGTTCGAAGGCAAACAAGGAGCAAAGCACACCAAACTAGAGCACCCGCCAACCACCCACCGGCCAGAGGGGTATAGATGAATGAGACAGCGCAAAAAATCAACACACAGTGATGACGTAAGCAATTCTCAGCCGGCGCTAACTAAGGACGGAGGCAACATGTGAGCCCACAGTTCGCAATTCTGAGTGAGGAGTCCGTTCGTGCGATTACAATACCGTCTCTCTCTCTCTCTCTCTCTCTCTCTCTCTCTCTCTCTCTCTCTCTCTCTCTCA
>NW_004798222.1:21225-22421 GCF_000002075.1 Aplysia californica | reverse complement strand
TCTCAGAGGGTCTGCTGGGGTAATAATGGTTGTAAAGCGCATAGAGCATGCTCTTGAGCATGGATATGCGCTATATAAATGCAATTATTAATATTAATATGGATCACTATATTAAGACCATGAGGTCAGAAATCATATGCTCTATCTGCTACATCAAATTCCTAAGATTCTTCGGAGTCGTTACCACGCTATTAATAAAAGAATTGAACTCCAAAAAAGCTTGAAATTTCGTAAAACTCAAACATTTTTGACGTCCCATTTCTCAATACAAGACACTGAGCAGATAGAACTTTGTAATTTTAAGGTAGCGATTTGAACCAGGCTAGGCAACTTTTTCAAACCCCAATCTGAGAAGTCCATTGTTATATATAGCATACGATCAGATCTACGTACCTTACTTTTTACTTTTTTCTTCCGCTCGTACGGTGTGGCGGGGAATCTACGAACCAACAAACAAAATTATCAAGTGGGACTGTTTTTTTTTTTTTTCGTGTAGCGCAAGCTGTTTCTTCTAGAATCCCTCTTCAGTTTGGTACAAGTTTTTTTACGGCGCTCGCATAAGGTCAAAATTTTGTCAAATTCTCCAAATGCCCAATCTGTCACAGTCCCGGGAAATTCGGTGCAGTAATGTTGAGAAGTCTGCGTACACTTACTATTCATTATTATAACTAAATATGAACCATCATGGCGAAATCAGGCGCTCGTCAAAATAGTGAAATCGAAGAAACTGGCTTTTTTCTACCAGTTCGGCAATTTTTTGGTGGAATTTTTGTTTTTGGGTTCAACACCTGTTATGTCCACGTAAAAACACATTATCGTGTAAATTTGACTAAAATCGTTTATTGAAAGCTTCATCATTATCATCCAGTGCCAGATCTGCGACAGACATCGGCGATCATGGTTTTCAATTCATTCCTTTGCTCGGACGCTCTAAAAAAAAGCTACGTTTCCCTGATCTTTCCCTGTTACCCATTTCTTTAGGTTCCCTAAGTATGTTGTTCTGGGCCTACCCCTGCCTCGCTTACCCTCAATTACATCAATAGATGTTCAAAACCCTTATGTCTATTCAGTTGTCCCAAAAACTGCATTTGTCGTTTCCTAATTGTTTTTAACATTGAGCGTCCCACGTGGGCTTCATCAAGCACTACCTCATTTGATTTCTTTTCCTTCCACGATACTCTTAGCAGTCTCCTAAG
>NW_004798222.1:19347-20413 GCF_000002075.1 Aplysia californica | reverse complement strand
CTCTCTCTCTCTCTCTCTCTCTCTCTCTCTCTCTTCATTTTTATTTTTCTCTCTCTCCATCTCGGCTTTCTCTCTCTCCCTTACCTCTTGGTCCCAGTAGTGTGCGTGTGTCTCCGAATCATCCCCCCTCCCCCCACATCGTGCGACTCCTCGCTCTCTCCCCCCATCTCCAGCCTCATCTTCTCCAAGCGCAGCTGGCCGGGGTCCTCGGGCTGAGAGTAGGCGCGGCCATACTTGGTGGTGACCTCCGCGCGGCCAGCCGGGGTGGAGGAAGACAAGGGGGACTGAAACACCGTGTCGCTCAGCTCTCGCTCCTCCGCCGAGTTGCAGGCCGCTTCCTTCGCCCCACCAGGAACAACGAGAGCAGCAGCAGCAGCAGCGGTAGCCGAGGACCTCTCATTGTTGTCCCCTCCTTTCGCCTCCCTCCTAGTCTTGCCGCCTCCTCCTAGCCGATCCGGCCGCTTGTGGTGGTGCACGGGACGACCTCTCGATTCCGACATAACGACGGTGATGTTGTTACTTCTAGAAATTCTCCCCGCGTCGTTTTTCTTCTTCGTTATAACAGAAGGGCGGCCAAGGTTAAGGTCGGGGTCAGGGTGAGGGTCAAGGACATGGGTTGCTCTAGTCCCCTCGACGTGCTCTCCACGGCTGCCACAGTTGGACGTGACACGTGATTTTGTTGTTGTTGTTGTTGTTGTGGCGGTGGTTGTGGTGGTTGTGGTGGTGGTGGTGGCTGTGGTGCTACTGTGCTGGGAACAACAACTATCGCTGGCCCCCCGCAGACAACGGCATCTCTTACACACCCGGAAACTGTTCATTCGACGAGTGGCTCACTGTGGCGGGTGTGAGCGGCTGCTGGTCTGACGTCTCCGGCAACGAGAGGAGGACACTGGGACGTCATTCCCTGGAAAAGAAAGGGAGCACAAAATCAGATTGAGGGTGCGATGGCTGAGCGGTTATATGGTATAAATGGTATGACTTTAACGCCCTTATCAACACTATTAGGTTATTTAAGGGGCGGGACCTCCTAGTTTAACGTCCGTCTCCGACAGGACCGAGCCAAGTG
>NW_004798222.1:17644-18990 GCF_000002075.1 Aplysia californica | reverse complement strand
CGGGTTTTTTTCGCCCCCTCCTGCCCACCTAGCAGTAATGGGTACCTGACTTAGAGTTGGGGAAGTAAAGGCGGCGTGGAAAGCAAGGAACTGGCCACCCCACCACAATATGCCGAAGGCCCAGGAAGTTGTCTCGCTAACAAGGCAGTCCCCAATGCCCGGATCGGATGCGGGAACAACTTTACTTTACAAAGTCATACATGTATTACAGTCGAACCTGGATCTACCACAACCACCTTACCACTTGTAAACGAACTCACTTGTACAAAAGGCCGCCCCGCCCCCCTTCTTGTAGGTTTTTTAAAAACCTTATAATGACAAGGTGTAATGACACACTGTACGAACACTTCTCTCCTCGACAACGAAGGGCCGTCTTAGTCCATTTCCACTGTATACAAGGTCGCTTTTAGGGACAAGCGGGCTAACCCAGACTTCGGGGGGTTCCAGCAATCTTGACCTACACCAAAAGTGGGCATTGCCCTACCTGTAGGAGACGTTTGGTTTCATTGATGTGTATTTTGTTTGGTAATAGAGAAAACTCTCCTTGTATATTAAAGAAACTGAACAAGGGGCAAAAACTTTATCGTCGACGTTCTCAAAACAGCATTTTTCGGGATAGCCCCCTTTTGCTTAAAAGCGAAAAATGACGTCCTGAAAAACCCAGAGGAACAATGGTGGGCGCAAGCTGCCAATATACCCAGTCACAGACGGTGTCTTCTTTGACTATATTAGGTCGTTTAGGAGGTGGGACCTCCATCAGGACGGAGCAAAATGAGTAGAGAGTCTTACCAAGTCCACAAAGCGACATAAGCAAGTTCAAAAGCACCTAGCCAGGGTTCTAGACAGGACCATCCGCTCCTTAGTCCAGCCTCATGACAACTGAGTTAACGAAACACCCACGCTGTCTTCTTTGAGTTTATCATAGTCTATTTTTTTATTTTTTTATTTTTTTTATTTTTAAGATTCAGATTAATTCGCTACTCTTGCAAGCATGCACCAGCACATTTCGGGGGCCGCATTACACAAATACACTTTCTCTGATCTGACATGATTAAAGGAAAATATAATATATGGATAAACTTCAACGTGGTCACTTTACGCCTGACACCAGCACTGCTAAAACTCTATATGTGAGGCAGCGTGGTGGAATCAGGCTCTCGTCAAAATAATCAAAGGGAAGAAACTTGCATTTTTCCGCAGGTTTGTGAATTTTTATCAAGTTTTTGTTTTTTTACTCAACACCTTTCATGCCCATTAAAGAACTCATTTCTGTGTGGATTTTTCTGAAAAACGTTGATTAAAGGCACAAAGAATGTAAATTTTCAGTTACCAAGGACTCTTAAGCT
>NW_004798222.1:13787-14911 GCF_000002075.1 Aplysia californica | reverse complement strand
AAGAAGAAGAAGAAGAAGAAGAAGAAGAAAAAGAAGAAGAAGAAGAAGAAGAAGAAGAAGAAGAAGAAGAAGAAGAGAACGGCTTAAGGTCAAACGCCAAAGGTCAACCTAAGGTTCGTCGCCATTGTATTGGTGGTTCCCGTCTGACGGCCGCCCACATATAGGCCCCAGGCTCTAAATACATCATGTACAAGAATGCAAGGAATGTATACTAATTGCATTACTTTGCTTATCCCAATATCCCTCAGACTAGTTGGGGAATGTCACAAATTATGCAGAAAAAGGGAGATTGGGGGGGGGGGGCATCTAGAAGGAGTTTGTAATTCTTTAGCCTACCTGTTAGACATCGTGGTTGTTGTTCCCCGTTCCCCGTTCCTTTCAACACAAAGGCATGGATTTAAATTTTTTTAAAATTCCCGGTAGTTGTTTTTACGTCATCATCAACACAACTTAGATCAGTTGTTTTGGGTTTTTTTTTTAATTGATGGAGAAGTAGTTTTACGGCACTAAGGACTCAATTTTGGTCATGCAAGGAGATCAATTGGGAGGCGGGCTTCCGATCACATGTCATTTATAAAATTTCATTTTCTTCATGTGAGTGTTTAACGCCCCCATCGACACAATTTAAGCTTGGATCATTTAGGAGGCGGGCTTCCAACCCGGACTGTCAGGGCCAACCCGGACTGAGAGAGATACAACATCCCATCAGAAAGGCCGAGACACTCGATTTACCCTATCCGTACGCCCTAGGGGTCATTTTGTACCCCCGGGTTGTATTCTTCAAATTTTTGAATAATTCTAGATCTAGTACGAAGATCTCTTTGAAACTTTCAGTATTTCTCCACACAAAAAAAATCATTTTGACAAACTGCTTCGCAAAGCGTACGGATCGGACAAACGAGTAAAATTTCCTCTTTGGAAAGAGGTGGTACAGAGTTCCCCACGTCGTAGGGATACGATAGTAAAACACGGCGTACGGATAGGGTTAAGTGGTGGTACAGAGTTCCCCACGTCGAATGGATACGATAGTAAAACACGGCGTACGGATAGGCTTAAGTGGAGGTACAGAGTTCCCCACGTCGAATGGATACGATAGTAATAATAATTAAGGGCTAATAATAATA
>NW_004798222.1:11070-13597 GCF_000002075.1 Aplysia californica | reverse complement strand
AATAATAATAATAATAATAATAATAATAATAATAATAATAATAATAATAATAAGATAATAGGGAATAATTTGTACAACGCATACCCCAGATCGACAGCAAGCTCTATGCGCTTTGCAATATAATTATTTCCCCGGCAGACCATAACACACCCAGAAACATTCTCAGCTTCCTGGGAAGCATACAGTGCAAGCAGCCCACCAGGCGCTCAGACACTATCAAACATTAATACTACACCACAGACTCCAGTTTAATTACATATTAATTAAAAGGCACTGAAAAAAATCAAACAAAATACCTGTACAATGTAGAAGAACTCTGTCACAATCTTCACTGACCACAAGTCACTGCTAGGTATGTTCGGTGAACCAAAAGCCTCTTCCTGATTATAATAATTTATATTAAGTCTTCCTCCCGGATGCAAAGCTAGGCAGTAATCCTATCTTCCTACACTTTTGAAGAGTTAAGTATACGTCACAGAGTTGTTACAACGACAACTACAACAACAACGACGACGACAATGCAGAGGGACTTGGTCGGTCACCACTCCCCGGGCTGTCCGAGTGAAGTGCCATCTCCTCAAGATGTACTTAACAACATCCCCCACAGCGCTCAGCAAGACGACATGGCCCAGTGCGTCACTCGCGACAGACGAGACAAAGAGTTGACACTGTCCTTAGGAAGGTCATGACCTTTACTGTTAATGGATGCACTGATAAAATAACACATGATGACAGTGATTTGAAACAGTTTTTTCTGGGTTTTTCCCAGGAAATCTGCTGAACTTAGCGTTGACAAAGGCTGTCTTCTGTGAAACTCCGTGATTGTTGTTCCCCTTTTCCGTTCAACAACACAAAGGCATGGGTTTGTTGTAGTTGATTTCCCCCCAAGTAAGTGTTTTTACGCCATCAGCAACACAAATGTATATCAATAAGTCGCTTTTAAGGACAAGCGGGCTAACCCAGATTTCGAAGGTTACCAGAAATCTTGACTTGACTTTCACCAAAAGTGGCCATTGCCCTACCTATATGAGAAGTTTGGTTTCATTGGCGTGTATATTTGTTTGGTAAAAGAGAAAACTCTCCTTTTCTTTTAATGAAATGGAACAAGGGTCCAAAAATTTTACCTTCGATTTTCAAAAAACAGCATTTTTCGGGATAGCCCCCTTGAGCTTAACCCTATCTGCACGCCCTGGGGTCATTTTGTACCCCCGCGGTTGTATTGTTCCCATTTTAGAATACTTCTAGTTCGAAGATCTCTTTTGAAATGTTAAGTATTTCTCAAAAAAATTATTTTGACAGACAGCTATGCAAAGCGTACGGATCGGATTATCGAGTAAATTTCCTCTTTGGAAAGTGGAGGCACAGAGTTCCCCACGTCGTATGGATACGATGCTAAAACACGACGTTCGGGTAGGGTTAAAAGCGACCAATTGCGAGGCCGGCTTCCAATCCTGCCGGTCAAGGCCAACCCGGTTACACCCCCCCCCCTCCCCCCAGGCTGTCCAAGTGAAAACGTGCCATCTCCTCAAGATGTAGTTAAAGTTAACATCCTCACTGTGCTCAACAAGACACGGGTCAGCGCGTCATTGACAGCCCAAGAGACATAGATTGACACTGTGCTTGACCCCTTGTATACGCAAGGCCATTCCACCATTACACGTAGTCAATTTTACCTCCCATTTTTTTAGAACCACAAACATCCTTATAAATAACTCCTCCTTTATTTAACCCATTTGCATAAAATGGACACCATACTGAGAAGAACTTAGAAATACATTTTCCTCGCGATAAACATTTAGTTTTATTATACACAAGATGAATTTGCTGGGGTTTTGTAGATTGCTGTTATGGCTGTTAGCGATAGAGCAATGCTTAACTCTTAGTACACGCAAAGCTTTTCCACCTTAAAAAGCAGCCAGTTTTGCCTCCCAATTTTTTTGCACCACAGACATCCTTATAAATAACTCCTCCTTTATTTAACACGTTTGCATAAAACGGACACGTACTGAGAAGAACTTAGAAATAAATTTTCCTCGCGATAAACATTTAGTTTTATTATACACAAGATGAATTTGCTAGGGTTTCGTAGATTGCTGTTCTGACGGTTAGCGAATAAAGCACCGCTTAACTCTTAATATACGCAAGGCTATTCCACCTTTAAAAGCAGCCAGTTTTTGCCTCTCATTTTTTTAGCATCACAAACATCCTTGTCAAATTCCTCTCCTATTTAACCTATAATGCATAAAATAGACACCATACTGGGAAGACATGAATGGTCCTTGCAATAAACATTCAGTTCAGTTATACACAGGGTGGATTTGCTGGGGTTTCGTGTATTGCTGTTATGAATGTTAACAATAGAGTGATGCTGGGTGCCCGCTGAATTGGCTCGTTGTACTAAACAGTAAGGGAAGCCACGACCTTTACTGTTAATTTAATGGATGGACAGAGGAAAATATACATGATATATGACAGTGATTCGAAACCGTTCTTCTTCAGGGAATACATCATGTGTTAACTTTGTGTT
>NW_004798222.1:9628-10834 GCF_000002075.1 Aplysia californica | reverse complement strand
ACAAAAAATGTAAATTTTCAGTTACCATGGACTCTTAAGCTAAGGAAATGACTAATCTTTGGCGGCCATTTTCTTACAAATTTTACCGCAGAAAACAGGTGACCCCCAACTCCTTCTTTCGCAACTATCTCGACCTGTATTCAAGATAAATGGATATTTTTTTCAATAAAAAAAGACAAGTGAACAAGCTTTAAGATGATATCCATAACTCTACATGCCCAAAAATTGACGAGAGCCTGATTCCACCACGCTGCCTCACAAAAGCAGATTTTTTATTTTTACATTTCAAATATAGGTGTTTTTACGCCTAAATCGAAACAAGCTGGATCACATAGGAGGCGGGCTGCCTTCTCTGTCTGTCAGCGCCAACCAGGGCTTATATAGGGATACAACATCTCAGCAGAAAGACAGAGGATACAATCATCATCATCATCATCATCATCGTTGCTTTTCTCACCCTGGGTCAGGATATAGGCCACGAACAAACACTTAAGGCATGTTTGTTCGTGTTTCTATAACTTTCCTTTCTTACTGGGTCGGGTAGTTGGCCCTCCGCAAACTATCACTTTTCAGGTGGCCATATGCACCTTTAGTCGCCTCTTACGACACGCAGTATCACGGCAGGTGTATTCTTTACCCCCCCATAGTAAAACTATGGCCCCCCCCCCACCTGCAGGGGCGAGATACAATACTTGATAAAAATTCTCGCCACTCGCGAATCGAACCTTAGTCTCCTGCGTGCGACAACTAAGCGTCTAACCGCTACACCCCAGACCGTGGTATTTCCCCTGTGCTCAACAAGACACCAGTCAGTGCCTCACCGACAGCTGAAACGACATGACTTGGGCTGATTCTGTGTTCAGGGAGGTTATATAACCTTTACTGTTAATGGATGGTCAGATGAAATACGTTTGTACATGTAGGCCTTATAATATATATAAATATATATAATGTGTGTGTGCGACAATGAACTGAAACCATTAGGTTGAATGTTGGTTTATTGGAGTAAAGAGAAGCACATCGACACAAGAATGGTTATACACTGCTGGGAAAGAGTAAGATAGACAGAGAGACAGAGAGCAAAAGTAAAGAAGCAGGACCTACCAGTTGCGCATTCCAACTATCCGCGATTTGAAACCCATTCTTCTTCAGAAACTCTTAACTTAAGTGTTGACAATGGCTGACTTCTGTGGGAAACCGTGGTGG
>NW_004798222.1:7664-9528 GCF_000002075.1 Aplysia californica | reverse complement strand
ACACGAAGTTATAGATTTATTTATTGTACGGGGAGCATTATATAGCTATTTGTTAGAATGAAGAGTCTAGCTCAGGGTGATGTTTGCTGGCCTTGTATTGATTCAGACCTAGATCACAGCATATAAAGAGATGTCAACTTTTCAAAACTAAAAAAGACTTTAAAAAAAAAACAAAAAAAAAAACATTAAAATTTTTTTTTTCTTTTTTCCTGTACCAAGTCTATGAGAAGCAATACGTACTAGACTAGCAAACAGAGAATATATGTATTTTCCAACACAAAAAGAGACTATTTGTACTCGGTCTCTCAGAAACGTATTAAATATGTATATACAATGTATATATATATATAGGTGGGTTTTTTTAACATGACATACTAGTTGGCAGCTATTAGTTAAACTATGATGTGCACTTTGTCAGCAAAAAGGCGTCAGCACACACTCTTTTAAACATACACCTGGTTATTGCCGGAAAAGCCCCTGAGCAGGATACATTTAGATTTTGTAGAGCAGATCCTTTCTTGGGAAAGATAAAATGTTTCTGACTGTGTCAGTTATACATTTTCCAAATGGATTCGTATCAAGGTTACAACAAAAATCACCACTTACGATGCAATCTTTCAGCTTAAGTCAATGTTTACTACTTAAGGTTTACCTGATAGGATTGCCAGATAGCGAACCACCTTTTTGTAGTGATGCGTTTTGAGAATCCTAATTATCTTACAAAGTAGTACAGCATACTCTCCTACTTCAAAAGTTCACCCTGCCTCAAATGGGCAATTAAATTTCACCAACAATCATATTCCTCCCTACCAGATTGTTTAAGGAAATGGTGTGTTCACTCGTTCAGTGGTAAAACTGTAGCTACGGGGGGAGGAGTGATAAATGTTTGTTATAAAAATCTGAATAATTCTTCCACTGTTCTTCCAATTCTCCCAATAGCATAACTGGCCTTTAATATATTGTTGAAAAACCACACCAATGCACAGGAACTTTTATTACAATGAATCTAGTGCTTTACTATAATTAGTATAGTTCTTATGGCTTAACTCGACATTTTCAGTAAAAACACTTTTCATACATTACAGGGTTCCCAGTGAAATCTCAAAATTTGCATTTCTTCAGGCAAAAGGAAAATCCCACTGAAATTCACTCAGAACAGGAAAATATTCATTGTGACAATCAATGTTTTTTAAGCAAATCAAAGGTTTCCTATTGGTGCAGTTTATTCAAATCGAGGCATACAAACCTACACGATGAACAAATTGGAGGGCGTCATCAGTTTGCCAAAACAGGAAAAAGTGTAAAGCGCAATGAGAAACTCCATGAAAACAACGATGTCTGTTTCATATCTGGCCCTTCATGGTTTCACTAGGTCAATTTTTGTCATAGATGAGAAAGTAGAAATAAGGCGCAATCTTCCAGATCTGCACACATTTTATTCACATTTTTGCAGGATTCGAGTAATCGAGGTACGTAAGGATTATGGCTGGGGAAGGGTACAGGTAAAGATTAGGGTACCATTCGGGTTAGGGTAATCGTTACCCTTGTAAACACAACACAAACCCTATACAAACTTCTCTCAAGTATCTATTATAATGTGAATCTACTAAAATTACAGTCACTCCAGACTCGTGCCCAGGAATTGTGCTGCAATTTTCATTAATTTTGATCTGTTTTACACAAAACTTCGACTTTCAGAGGTTCATCGCTAAAAGCCTGCACTGTGGTGTAAGTTTTTTAAACATAATTTGATGATTTCTTTTCGCAGCCCTCATGCTCTAAGCCTTAGAAGCATTATATTTCAGGTTTTCTTTTAAAATCTTGATGGGGCTCCAGAGGGGAAACACCCCATGGTAAACAAATC
>NW_004798222.1:6545-7564 GCF_000002075.1 Aplysia californica | reverse complement strand
GGACCCAAAAATACAGTGGCTTTTAAAAATCAATTGACCTTCAAAAGCAGCCCATCTCTGCGTGTGACAGTAAAAATAAAAATTTGCCACACCCCTTAGCCCAAATCTTAAAATAAAACGTGCAGAGCTGGAAGATCTTAGATTACCAGAAAGGGAACACTAAATTTTTTAGAAATGTAAATTAGTTTTGATGTGTAGATCTGCTTTTAGCAAGTAAGATAAGATGCATCTTTATTGTCCAGATCCTGGCACATTGGTTTGGTGTTCCACCACGTGTACACATACACACACACACACACACACACACACACAAACACAAACACGCACACACGTGCACACACAAGTAGGCTTACAATCACATGCATAATATAAATGAGCAGCAATATAAACAATAATAATTGTAAGCTAGATACACACTCAATGTTATTTTGATGCATGCTGTAAGGTTGTAAGTTTACTTATTAAATACAAGATGGTTAAGATCATGGAAGCATTTTGATAGATGATGGTAAAAATGACCTTCTGTATCTTTCTTCGTTACAGATCAGAAGCATAGTAGGTCTTTTACTTCTGACGGATGTTTTTATTTGAGGGAACAAGGGATGTTTGTTGTCTAAAAAGATGGAATTAATTTTCTTAGTGCAAGCAGGTGTTTCTCATCCCCCATCCATTCCCAACACACCAACAAAATTAGAAGGCCAGAAAATGAAAACAAACTAAAAAACAGAAAACTGCATAGTTAGACTTGTTGGTAGAATGGAAACTTTACACAACAGACACACGGATGGATTACATATGTAGAATAATACCAGTCTATACAACAATACATTAAAAAACACAATGACAATGGACTTAAATATTAAAAGGCCGGCTCTGTGTCTCAGAACGTTTGGGAAAATAAACTTGAACTCTATTTCTCCGAGCGGTTTCCGTTCTCGAGATTTGTTGAAAGCGAATGGAGTGGGCCGTGTGTGTGTGTGTGTGTGTGTGTCTGTCTGTGTGGGTGTAAGGTGTGAACG
>NW_004798222.1:5442-6399 GCF_000002075.1 Aplysia californica | reverse complement strand
GGGCGTGGAGGTTTTTTTGTTGTTTTTTTACATGATGAAAGGATTTTAGTTTTTGAGGGGTGATTAAATGCCAAATAGGTTACTTGTACTGTCAATTTCGAGCAGTCTTGTTTTCTCAAAGTATCTTTTGAAGGTATTTTTAAATGAAGTATTTAAAGTATAATAGAGTCCGGGAACGTTGCCTCAACCACAACTGAAGTATCTGAATATTCAGATATAAAAAAAAAAATATCTCTAAAAATCTCTAGCTCTAGAAATTGAATTTTGATACAAAAAATGCTTCTTCCCAGTGCTCGCAGAATGGCAGAAAGAAAGGATGACGCTTAAATCTCGAAATAAAAAAATCTCGAGTTATTGGAAACCGTTCGGAGAAATACAGTTCAACTTTATTTTCCCGAACGTTCGGAGAAATAATCACTTCGAAAAAAAAAATTTGATCTCTACATCCTCATTGATTCTCTGAACTGTTGCTACTTACTAACCCTATCTGTACGCCTGGGGTCCTTTTTTGTGCCCCAGTTGTATAAAGATTTTTCACATTTTAGAATACTTCCAGTCAGAAGATCTCAAATGAAACTTTCAGTAGAGATCTAGATCTAGATTCTAGATAGAAATCTAGGCCTAGATCTATTTGTCAAAAAAACATTTTAACAGAAAGCTATGCAAAGCGTACTGATCGGATCAACGAGCCTAAATTTCCTCTTTGGAAAGTGGAGGCACAGAGTTCCCCACGTCATGACTATGAATACGATAGTAAAACACAACGTACGGATAGGGTTAAAGCATGATCATGTCTGAGAAAAGGCCACCTCTATTCTCACCCGGAGTGAGAATAGTGCAGGCGAGTCTTGTAGCTATTCTCACCCGGTGCGCGTTCACCAAATTTTGCGTTCACCCTAAACCATAGAATTCTACACTGTGAGGAAAAATTGTAGAATTCTGTGCCGTGAACAAACG
>NW_004798222.1:4108-5342 GCF_000002075.1 Aplysia californica | reverse complement strand
GAGAGAGAGAGAGAGAGAGAGAGAGAGGGGAGGAGTTGATCTTGCGAGAACTTCCGGGCGGGTGAGAATAGCCACTTTCCTGAGAAAAATACAGAGAACATCTATTCTAGATCATTCTAGATCTAGTAAGATAGAGCCTAGATCTAGATCTAGATTCTAGACCTAGAAAATCTATATTATTCTAGATTCTACATCTAGATATCTAGATCTAGATCTAGATCTAGATCTAGAGAAACAAAATTACAATATTGTCAATATATATATATATCAATAGCTAGAACTAGAATCTAGCCCTGCCCATCACATTATTTAAACTAGATTCTAGATCTAGATCTAGATTCTCTAGTCTAGATTAGTTACTCTTTTTATCTCTGCCGCCTCTCTGGGTTTGTTACATATATTAGCCTTGAGGCATAGACATAGAGAGACGTTAGATCTAATGCGCAGTGATCCGGAAATATATTCATGAACTTACGTTAGCATGTGAATACAACAAACAACCAGCGATTCTGTGCTATTTTTATAGTAGATCTAGAGATCAAGGTGGGGCAAGCCGACACCTACTGCCGTTAGATCTAATGACTTGTCAAATGACAGTAAACTGTTCTACTTCTAAATCTAGACAAAACTTACCATTACTTTAACAGATCTCTCGCCTCAGGAGTTGACGGAAACAAGATCACAACACAAAAATTACACTTCTCTAGGATGACTACTGTTACATTACTATGAGAACTTGAGGAGCTCACACCACCGGATGTTGACACTATCTCATCGATTTTTAACTGCGGCAACTACATAGTACGTTGCCCTTTCCCATTGTCCAGTGTCATAAAAGCCTATAAAATCATTCATTAGGCATTCTAATTGACCGTTGACCGTTGACCACTGGGCAGTAAGGGAGTCTTTTCACAGAGACTTTTACCGCTTGTCACCTGCCCCTCCCTAGGTTCTCTGCCTGTTTCAGAGTGTTTCTAACCCTCAGGCCGCTGGCTTATTCAGTCTTTTACATGTTGGCTGTTGTCCTCCAATTTTTCCCTCGCCCACTTCTCGATCGATCAGCTGCCTTACCTGGCGGGACTGTTTTCATCTTGCAAGATCTAAATAGACTAAATGTAGCTGCGAGTCTGTGTGTAGCCGAGTCGATAATGGCCCAGTTGAAAGGATGGAGATGTACATAAATGGGGAGGCAGGGGGAAAGAGATTTGTGAGAGAAAGAGAGATTTTTTTTTTG
>NW_004798222.1:0-1695 GCF_000002075.1 Aplysia californica | reverse complement strand
CACACACACACACACACACACACACACACACACACACACACACACACACACGTCTACTTGCTTACCACACGCGCACGCTTACACATCGTTTCGAAATGAGCACATACACATAATAAAATAATATGCACAATGCAGCTTGCAAAATACATAAATGGATACATAGTCATTTACATAACATTGTACTTAACACGAATTTACTGACTTTAAAGTGATGTCGTTAAATGTGTCTTTAAAGATTTTTATAATTTAGACTCAGATGTTGTATGTCTCAGGGGTTGGAGAAGACAGTTCCAAACTGATGGAGCAATGTGGGCAAACGATTTTTCAGCTAATTTTTTACCCCTTTTTCTAGGAACTCTTAAAAGATACTGATCGCCTGATTTTAGGGATCTAGATGGAACATAAATCTGGATGAGATCACTAAGATATGAGGGAGCATATATATATATTAAGAAGCAAAGAACACGAACAAAAGATGGTGGTAAATAGTTACAGGTGTACTTAAAAATTAAGTTCAGCAAAGATAAGATAAGAATCTCCTCAATGAAAATTATATTAATAAAAAACAACAAGAAAGCAATAGCAATAAGCCCCAAGGAAGTGACGTTCATTATCATTCGAGAACGCCGATGAATCATATATTAAATTATATATTGCCTTTCATTGTGTCAAATCCTCTGCAACAATTTGTATGAATTTTTAAAAAGAAAGTTTTTAAAGATTAGAATGCCTTTCCCAAAGATGGATATCTTATAAATCTGCAACCTCAAGTGTAGTTTTGATAGTAGGCTTACCTCAACCAAAAATTACTATTTTTTAACTCTTTTTTTGTGATGTGCAAAGATGCATGACAGTATGCCCGACAAAGCATTAAATTAGTTTTTATAGTCATTTTGAAGACAATAATTTACTCGTATTTCCCTGCTTTATCTCGAAGAAGGAGATTGTGATGGAAACGTTGATTTCTGGGGATATTCTTCAATTTCTAATTGGCCACTATATGTGTATTTACATCATTAATAAGATAGTTCAGCATTAATTTGCCTTCACATATCTCCTTTACCTTTTTTTTCATGCTTTTTCTATTGTGTTGCAAGTGCCGTAAAACTCTTACTAAATCTAAAAACTAAACTAAACCATGCTTTTTCTACTCTTTCTATAAATTCATTGGAATTGCATGGCTTAAAAAGAGCCATAAATTATACGTTGTCTGTGTGTCATCAAGTAGAAATGGTAGCTGAGTGGGTACTTTTGTATTTCGACAGCAAGTGCTTGTGTATATTTTGTGAATAACGCTGGGCCTAAAACTCAACCTTGGGGAACACCAAACTTAAGAATACCCTTGTGTGACGTGATGTCTTTTACCACAACAGACTGGCTGCGTGTTTTTGAACCACCTAAGAGCAGAACCATTAATGTTAATTGTCTCTTGTTTTCTAAACTTTAAAGTAAAATTGCGTGACCAAAGGTGTCAGTAGCTGCTGACAAATCTAGTAGATTCAGAGTTACAACTTTGCCAGTGTCTGATTCTATGAAGATATCTTGTACAACTTTAAACAGAGCTGTTTCTGTGCTTTGATTGACCCTGTAAGCTGACTAACAGATAGATAGATTGATAGATAGATAGATAGATAGATAGATAGATAGATAGATAGATAGATAGATAGATAGATAGATAGATAGATAGGTAGAGTG
>NW_004798221.1:251269-254174 GCF_000002075.1 Aplysia californica | reverse complement strand
ATGAGAAAGCTTCAGGGCTACTCAAATAAACACATTTTAATATCAAATGGATTTCTTTAATAGTAATCTCGTCGCACGTTTTTCTCCAGGTGCAGCAAGTACACGAGCGTCCCTCTCCAGTGCAGCCTCCACCAGGACCCCAACAACGCCTGCTGCCGCATCATGATCTGTGACCCCAATAAGGTGGTGGAGATTGCCTACGTCACAGACGCTCCCGTCACCCTGGCCCCGACCTCCGCACCCACAACGCAAGATCCCAACGGTCCTGTGGTGGTCCGCCCGGTGCCCACTGTGTCGTCAGGTGGAGTGATATACACGCTGCCCCCCACACAGAGGCCTTCTTTAGGTAACACAACTAGGCTAGTGGGTTGGCTGGGGTTTGGGAATGGGATTAAGAATGAAATTTAGTCCTTGACCATCAATGATTTATTTATAGAGGCACCAGCCATCCATGTCCAGGTGCTGTTTTAGCAGGAATGAAATTTAGTATGAGATTGAGAAATTGACATCTGTAACAAAAGAGAAAAAAAAAACGAAAAGAAAAAAAAATCATACTTCCTCCCACACAGACGCCTTCATAAAGTAACGAAACTGGTAGGTTGGCTGGGATTGGGAATGGGACTGAGGCTGGTGATGGAATTAAAAATGAAATTCAGAATGAGCTTGAGAAATTGGCATCTATTACAAAAGAAAACAAAAACCGAAAATAAAAATAAAATCATACTGCTTCCCACACAGAGGCCCCCTATCTCTTTCTGTCTCTTTTCTCTCCCTCTCTCTTTCCCAGCCTTTTCTCCCTCTCTCTTTCCCTGCCAAAGTATATCTTTGTTTCATTCAGAGATTTCCACTTTTGTCCCGTTTTTTGAAAGAGACAAAATGACTGTTCCCAGTTCTTAAAGAAATATTGTACGTTGATTAATCACCCCGATACTTTTTTCTTTCTCTTTTCTTACCTGTAGAATTCTGTGTGTACAACGGCGCCACGTATAGACAAGGTGACACCTTCAAGAGGAACTGTCAGCTGATGTGTAGATGTGATGACGCAAGGAACAACATCGTCAACTGTTTTGAAAGGTCAGTTCTGAGCTCATGGTATACCCCATCAGCTGTGGAAAGTTATTGACTACTTTGCCTCTGACATTACGTCGTTCAGGGCACTGTGAGAAAGTTGTTCTTATTGGCATTATCATAGTTTTCCCTCCATTCTTTTTCCTTCTTCTACTTCTCCTCTTCTTCCTCCTCTTCTGATACCTTTTTATGTCGTCCTCTTACACTCTTCACCATTGACGGCACTGTTTTCCCCTCTTCCCTTATCTTATCCTTTCCTATCCTCTCACTTATTACCATTGTCCTTCTCCTCCTCTTCCTCGTCATCATCATCATCATCATCATCATCATCATCATCATCATCATCATCATCATCAGTTCGCTTTTTCCTTTTCTTGCAACACATATAACTACAGCCTTACTGTGACACCAAAAGTGACCCTCGGATGCCGTGCACTAGGTTGAGCAGTTCGAAAGGGGGGCGGCACTGTTCTTTACTTATGCCTAATCCCTTTCACTCTGTCGTGCTAACCGGCGCTTCTGATGTAGGGCTTAGGGGCTTCGCTGTCGCACACAGGAGACCCCAGTTCCATTCCTGAGTGGAGAGGATTTTAATCAAGTATCTCTGTCGTTCTGCTCAGCTGGAATGTTGTATCCCTCTCAGTCCGTGTTGGTCTTGAAAGGCAGGATCGTAAGCCCAACTCCTAAATGACCTAAATTGTGTCGATTGAGGTATTAAACACTTCATCATCATTATAGCCTTTCTCACCCTGGATCAGGATAGAGGCCACGAACAAACACTTTCCACCTTTCCCTATCTTGGGCTAGTCGCTTGATGTCACTCCACGTCTTCCCACTTTTCTGTACATCCAATTAAACTCTTACTTAATAAAAAGAACAACTTTCTTACTGTTGCAGACGTGTGTGTATACAACGGGCGCCAGTACAAGCGGTCAGTTACCTGGAAGGACGGCTGTGGAGTGACCTGCACGTGCACGGACCCAGTCAACAACAAATACTCGTGCACCGACAAGTGAGTCTTATCTTGGGGTTTGTCATGCGAAAACGATGATTATGAGATAATTATGATATTTATTGGTATGGCTACTAGGTAATAAGTTTAGTTTAAGTGAGAGTTTTACGGCACTTGCAATACATGTGGGTCATAATATAACTACCGAAGATTAGAGGTGTTACTTGTTACTAGAGAGAAATGTACAATGATACGATAAGATAAGATAAGATAGAATAATCCTTATTGTCCAGACTTTGGCACTTTGGTTTGGTGTCTAACCACACTTACACACACTTACAAACACAGACATAGACATACATAAAGACAGACACACACACACACACATACGCACCCATGCATACTCACATTCCCTCTCACATACCCTCTCTACCACACACATATACACATGCACGCATAACATAAAACTGCTTACACTCACAAACAGACTCATAGTCACATATTATATAAATGAAGACTTCCGTGAGAGCAGCATAAATTATACACGACACACACGTCAAAACTATTTCAACACATTTTGTGTGGTTAAACACCGTTTCCGTAAACAAAATGATATAGCTTGAACTTAAATGTATCTTTTTGGTCGATTAAACATTTGTATATTTTCATCCTCATCCCAGGTGTAACAAGTTCGAGAAGGTTCCCGCCAACTGCGCTATCACCAAGGACGCGGATAACTGCTGTGACGTAGCCACGTGCTATGACCCGGCCTCCCTCCCCACCTTCCAGCCACCCGTCACAATTATCTCCGGAGTTACCATCAGCCCAGACGTGCAGCCAAGCAAATCGTCCAGTGAGTTCTTATAATAACAATGATAATAATAA
>NW_004798221.1:248225-250115 GCF_000002075.1 Aplysia californica | reverse complement strand
TCACCCCCCATCCTTTGTGCTGTTCCCTGTAGAATAGTCGTGGCTAGTCTAGATGATCATGTGATGTGCCAGTACCACTTCAGTTTGTGTCTTTTCACTGAAGTCAGGAGGTAGTCATACGACCAAATGGTGTTTCCCATTTCGTCTCTCAGTACCTCATGTTGATTTTGAGGGATTGTGTGTTGTTAGCATAATTGTAAGAGTTCTGTTACACTACAAACATGAAGTAATCATCATCATCATCCAGTGCCAGATCTGCGACAGACATCGGCGATCATGGTTTTCCTTTCATTCCTTCGCTCGGATGCTCTAAAAAAAGCTACATTTCCCTGATCTTTCCCTGTTACCCATTTGTTCAGGTTCCCTAAGTATGTTGTTCTGGGCCTACCCCTTCCTCGCTTGCCCTCAATTTTGCCAGTGGGAGCTAGATGTTCAAGACCCTTATGTCTATTCAGGTGTCCCCAAAACTGCATTTGTTGTTTTCTCATTGTTTTTAACATTGAGCGTCCCACGTGGACTTCATCAAGCACTACCTCATTTGAAGTAAACGCAAAAGAATCTAAAAAAAGAAAACGAAACTGTCAAACAATTCATATCTGACCCAATGTACCTTATTTTCTTTCTCTAGTTCACTAACAGGTCATTTTCATCAGCGAGGCCAAGCCATTCTGACTTTCAATATGTCCTATCTAACTAAAAAAATCAAACAACAAAAAACAAAAATCAATAAACCCGAAATCTCCATTTCGACCAAAAGTGGATACATTCACTTCTTGCGCTCGGCCATCTCTTTGCCGCCCCATCTCGCCTATTGGCGATGTTTACCACCCAGTTTCTTTGAATTTCCCCCAAAATATGATGGCAAAGCGTTAAAGTCTGCCAATTAGCGATGCTTACCACCCAGTTTCTTTGAATTTCCCCCAAAATATGATGGCAAAGTGTTAAAGTCTGACGTGGTCCACAGCCCCAGTGTGCAGGTACAACGGCCAGATGTTGACAGAAGGACAGGTGTACCAGGACGACAACTGCAGGGAGACCTGTGTCTGTGAGGACGCGGCGAACAACTACGTCAGCTGTGTGCCCAGGTGAGGTGGTGTGTGTGTGTGTGTGTGTGTGTGTGTGTGTGTGTGTGTGTGTGTGTGTGTGTGTGTGTGTGTGTGAGAGAGAGAGAGAGAGAGTGTACTCATTCAGAATGATAGATAGAGATAGATAGATAGATAGATAGATAGAAGAGATAGATAGATAGATGGATAGATTAATAGATAGATTAGATAGATAGATGGATAAATAGATGGATGGATATGAATTGATGGATGAATGGATAAACAGACGGATGGACAGACTGACAGACAGACTGACAGACAGACAGACAGACAGACAGACAGACAGACAGACAGACAGACAGACAGACAGACAGACAGACAGACAGATGACCTCACCCCTAAATCCAAATCCAGCTTTAATCTTTAACAACACTATTACGTCACCACAGATGCATGACCTATAAAGCCAACCCGTCTTGCGAGCTGCTCCCGGACCCCGCCGACCCTCAGTGCTGCCAGATCCCCAAATGCTCCGCCCAAGACCCACTCAACCCACAGGGCGTTACCGGAGGATACACCGTGGTGGCCACGCCCCCGACACTGGCCCCACCCCCTACCAAACCGACGAGCGTGCCCAATGAGCCTACACCTGTTGTTGTCACATTGCCAAGAGGTAATAGCAGCTGTTTGATGCAGTGTGGCTCTCTGCATGCCGCACTGAACAACTTATTATTTGCATAAATTAGCCAAAATGTACGATGCAGATGACCTGAGTTTGAGTCCCCAAGGGGAACTCTTGAACTGGAATTCTGTGGATAGTTTTCAAGGCTTCCCCCTTCCTTCAGGG
>NW_004798221.1:244512-247725 GCF_000002075.1 Aplysia californica | reverse complement strand
AAACAACAGCAACCAAACAAGCAAAAGAAAGAACAAACAACAAAAAACCACAAAACAGCCCCAAACAAGACAACAACAAACCTCAACAAACAACAAACAACAAACAAACAACAAACAACAAACAAACAAACAAGTAAACAAGCAAACAAAAAACAATAACCAAAAGCAATCAAACATTATTATGAGGAAATGTGAAAAAATGGACTAAGAACACAAGCAGTAGAACAAAATAGACAACACAAAATAACAAGAACTGAGAAAAACATACTAAAATGAAGAGAAGAAAACTAATTAAAACAAAGACAACCCGAACCCAGGCAGAACCAACTGTCATTAAAGGGGCAAACAAAAACGTTCCAAGTCTACTGCATGGTCGAACTATTCCTATTTCAACATGTCTTTGTCGCATACCCCCAACTCCCAACCCCACTTTCCAACTCACCAGCGGGCTGCTATTTCAAGAGGCGCGTATACAATCAGGGAGAGAAATGGCAAGATGACTGCAAGAACTGCGAATGCACGGACGAGGTCAACAACGTCTACAAGTGCACGTCCATGTGAGTAGGACTGTTTCGTGCTTTTGATTAAGGCGAGACACTTGTATTTTATCTTTGTGTGGCATCGTGATGAAATCAGGTGTTTGTTAAAATAATGAAATCGAAGAAACCGTCATATTTCCAACTTTGGGCAATTTCTATCAATTTTCATTTTTGGCTCCGCATTTCTTAAGATAATACCAAGGACTCCATACGTCCAAACACTGACGAGCTCCTGATTTCACCATATCTTTGTTTCTCATACCTCTTAAATAAACTTACAGTGCAAAACCATTGCATATATCAGTCATCACACAGTCATTTTCATCTATGTGTTATCCCGTATTTGTTTATTATCCCAGGTGCCCCAGCTACCCCGACCTGCCCCCATACTGTACCTACGTGTACGACTCCATGAACCCGTGCTGCAAGAAGCCACAGTGCAACGTCCCCGCGCCCCCCACTCAGTACCCTGGCCAGACTACGCTCATACCTCCGACACCAGGTAACGGGAGAGATTGCTCTGGTGTGGTTTGCTTCTTCTTTCCGATCAAGCATCTATCGTCCTTATCTCCACTTCTTCTTTTTTATGTTTGTTACTCTCTTGTTACGCCTCTAATCTTCTGGCGCTCATATGACCTTATGCAGTTGCGATTGCCGTAAAACCTGTACTAAAACTAAAAAACTAAAGTATTAATCCCCCTCCCCTCATGCCCCCCAAATGCATTCTCACATCATAGCCCGCTGTTTCCTTACATGTAAGATAGACCTGCAATCCCTCTGAGAATCCCACGGCTGTGACCCCGGGTCTGCGAAGTGGGAATGGATATGCAACTTTACTTTTATCAATGATTGGTACTGTTGTTGTTTTATTCACACTTAGTAAAAATCACCACAGGTTATTTGGGACCTGGCTGCTCGGATTCAGCTTATCTCGGCTGACTCGGACCCTCCCTCTCCGTAAAGCATCTTTCCCCCAAGGGATAATCCCATTTCACGTTATTTGTATGCTAAGAGGACAGCCTCACATTCCACTACAGACGTCTCGTCCTTCTTGCTGCTCCTCCTTCTTGTTCTCCCCCCCTCCTCCTCCTCCTCCTCCTCCTCCTCCTCATCCCCCCCAGTACCTCATCCTCATTCTCCTCATTTTCTTCTTCCTCCTCCAATACATTTTCTCCTAATTGTCTTCTTCCCCTTCCCCCTCTTTCTTTCCAAAAAGACTGAGGTGATAAGAGAAACACCATGCCTGCCATCTAATAGAGGCTATACTAAAAAATCAAATTAATATAATGATTTTTGTTAAATCTTTGTCCCCAATGTGTTAATCAGCTACTCTCCTGTTTCCTCAGATTACTGCATGGACAAGGGCGTCTCCCACATGGAGGGCGACAGCTGGGACGAGGGCTGCTCAAGTGTTCTCACATGTGAAGATGCGGCTTCCAACGCTATAAGCAAGAGAGACAAGTGAGGCTTTGGTCAATTGTATTTTTAAAAAAAATTGGAATCACAGCAAGTGTTTTGAAGTATGTGTAATCTTAAAGAATAATTTGTTTAAGGGACTAAGAAATACAACACTGTAATACTTTTTGTTGAAATTTTTATTTGTTGTTGAATTTTCACACGTCACTATGCACAAAATATACTTTAAAAAGTATATTCTACATTTTATTTGGTAAAATTCAGATTGCTGTTGTTATTCTAATAATGATCAAACATTTATTTGAAGTGATAAACATCCAGCTTCAATAACACATAGTTTATACAGTAGCCGAGACTAAATCTATTGAGGTGTATAAAACACTGTGCCGTCTCACAGATGCGCCAAAACACAACCGCCCCAGCCGGGCTGCCGCCTGGAGACCGACCCACGCAGCCCGTGCTGTCAGATCCTCACGTGCGAAGAGCCCAATACGAATGACCCCCTCAAGGTCGTCCAGGGAGTGCCAGGGAAGGTCACCGGAAGCAGCAAGCCGCCGCAGAGCTCAAACCCTCTCGTACCGCGAACATGTGAGTTTTAATTGCTTTCCTTTCATTATGACGTGTGCCGACAAGGCTATCGTATAATCGAAACCTATCGTATTATTGGTATCTACAGTTTTATTGAAATATAAAAAAATGTTACTAGTCCCTCCAAGGATTTTTGCGCCAAATAGTGACACCACGGCAAGGGGAATACATGTTAGAATTCGACGTCATTGTACACGCTATTGCAAATCGTAAGTCTGTAAAGAAACTTTAAAGATAAGAATAGATAAGGTGCCAATCCACTGGACGGTCAATGGAAATACTTCTTTCCAACTTGAAGGTCTACCACTGGGTCAGTCTGATAATTGTTCCACTTGGCGGTCTATTTGCCCGGCTACAATTAACAACCCTGACCCTTAACCTTAACCCTAATCCTAATCCTAACCCTAACACATTAACCATAACCCTAACCCTTCCTCTTGCACTAACTCCAACCCTTATTTGGGTGATTGCCAAATGTCTGATCGTACTCCTACAGCTGCCAGTTGGCCTGCCTCTTTTTTTCTTTTCCCGGTGGTCTCGCGTACCCTTTATGGCGATCTTGTCTGAAAGAGGCATAATATAATGCTCTTCTTCTTTTCGTTCACCTTTAAATGGACATCCCAGTCTCTGGTGTGACAGCTGCTGTTTGTTGCAGGTCCTCCATGCCCCC
>NW_004798221.1:240652-242755 GCF_000002075.1 Aplysia californica | reverse complement strand
TCTCTCATTCTCTCCCCTCTCCCTCCCTCCACCCCCACCATTAGGTGTATGTTTGTACAAGGGACAGTACCTAAGACGCGGCCAGGTGTATTACGACGGTGACTGTGACAAAGTCTGTACCTGTGAGGACGTGGACAACAACCTGGTCCGCTGCAGAGATGTGTAAGTCTGTCTGTCTGTCTGTCTTTCTGCCTGTCTGTCCGTCTGTCTGTCTGACTGTCTGTCTGAACACCTGTCCCTCCATCTATCTCTTTCATTTTCCGCCTGTCTGTCCGTCTGTCTGTCTGACTGTCTGTCTGAACACCTGTCCCTCCATCTATCTCTTTCATTTTCCGCCTGCTACACTCTTTTCTATCTCGTTAATTACACGTATCTATTATAATATGCCAGTCAGCCATAAGTCTCTCGCCCCTCTCCACCCTTTTCTAGGTTAATCTATCTATCCACCCATCCATCCATTCATCCACCCATCCATCCACCCATTCATTCATCCATTCATTCAGCCATCCATCTATCCATCTATCCATCCATCCATCTATTTATCTATCTATCTATCTATCTATCTATCTATCTATCTATCTATCTATCTATCTATCTCCCACACATAACCCTTTGACCTCACGACCTCCCACAGATGTGCCAAAATCGCGCCCAGTGCTGGCTGTACGCTCATCCCTGACCCCGACAACCCGACCTGCTGCCAGGTGGAGGAGTGCCCTCTGCCCCCGACCTTGACCCCGCCCTCCAAGCCAGACTATCAAAGGCCGCCCATGAACAAGCCACAGGTTATTTATGGAAGCCCCGCCCCCATGACGATTGTTGGGGATGGACCGAGGCCAGTGACTACTTACACCAGTGGGTTCCCGAATTTTTATTTCATTATTAGATTAACCCTCCCCCCCCCAACTTTTTAGAAATAGAGATAATGCTATTGAAACAACATGTCAGTAGACTCTAAGCCATCCCCTCCCCAAATATTCAAACAACAAAATTGTCGTGTCCATTTATTCAACTTTCACCTATTGGAAGGGAAAGTCATTTGTACGGTTATGGTTAATTGCTTCTGTTTTTAATTAATTTTTAGAAAATGTAGTTTTTACGCCCTCATCTACATAATTTAGATTATTTAGGAGGTGGGCTTCTGATCTGACTCTACCTGGTAGGGCCACCCCGGGGCAAGAGTGATAAAACATACCAGCATACCAAGATACTCAAATAAAAAATTTTCCCACTCAAGAATCGAACTCCGGTCTCCTGGCTGGGGAGAAGGGCAGACTACGACAATATAGAACGGCACCTTACAGAGTGACAATGCCGCTTTTTAAGTGGGAACAGTCTGCACCATAAAATATATATATACCTTGCCTTCAGCAAATGTAACTTTGCGGGTTTCTTCATTTTCTTTTGATCTTATTTCCCATCTTGCTTTCAATGTAACAGTCCGTCTTGTTGTTTGGTTGTTTTTTTGGTTTTGTTTTCTTTCTTTTTTGTTCCCATTTATTCTAAAGCAAAGATCTCATCTAAGTTGCTTTGAAACAATTATAACAAAAATATCTATGATAATGGGAAGCAATCCGATAAGAAAAGAAAGTCTCAGAAATAAAAATTGTTGTCGAAACCCTATGGTCAAAATCAAACTTAAACTCCCGCCATAACCCCCCCTCCCAAAAACAACAACAACAAAACAACAACAACAACAACAAAACAAACAAAAACAAAAAAACAACCCAAAAAACCCATCAACAACTCAAACCCAATTCAGAAATCTACAGATTGTAGAAAGAATGAATATCATTGGAAGGAAAAACTACAAAATTAGGGGACAGGGGTATGAAACGACTCATAAGGCCTAAACAACTAAGGCAGTTTCCGGTGACAAAATCATTGGACCTGTTTCCGGTGTTTCCCCAGGCTGTTTGTACAATGGCAAGAGTTACAAGCAGGGCGAGACCTGGGATGACGGCTGTGACTTCTACTGCGAGTGTGTGAACGCCACCACAGCTACACACAGGTGTAACAAGAGGTAATGTGGGGAGCGTGTAGACAGGCCAGACTGCCTTCATTAAAGTCTTTATCCACGCCATAATTGTTTGATAGATAGTT
>NW_004798221.1:233834-239476 GCF_000002075.1 Aplysia californica | reverse complement strand
TTCTTCTTCTTCTGTCTGATCATTAATTTTTCGAATATATTTGGCAGCTGTTTTGTTTCCTCAAGCTTCAGTTTCGGATATGTTTGTGTTTTCCAGGGTTCTGTCTGTATAATGGAGCTCAGTACCTCCAGAGCCAGAGATGGAATGTCAAGTGTGATCAGACTTGCACCTGTGTTAACGCTACGTCTGGTGTCTACTCCTGTGTTGACAGGTTAGTCATCTCTCTTTGCTTACCTTCTGCTCATGGAAATTTGTTTGGAGTTGATAATTATATCTTCGTAACGAGCTGTTGGACGTAATGGGTTGTATTTCCTTTTAGTTTCTTTATGAACTTGGCTTCTTTTTTCTTCTATTTTTCCACCCCCTCCTCCACCTTCTCCTCCTCCTCCTCCTCCTTGTTGTTATTTCTGTTGCCGCACTGAGCCTGACCCCGGCAGATATCACCGAGTACCCGGGGCTGGAAGTGAAAGAGTTTGGAATTAACTAATGACTTATCCTTCCACTGCGATAATGGAGCAAAATAATAACAAAGAGAAATAGGAGAAGACCTCCAACATAATACATTGAAAACGTATAATCTGACAGTGGTCTACGATTTCATTAAATGATACATGAAAGCAGAGACTGGGGTAGATGGGGTTCTGTTGTTCCGAGGAGTGGGGCACCAATAAACGAACACAACCATGGTGACAGGTGACTGCTTGGCGCACTCTGTAATCCTAACAAGTGTCCAAGACAGTTGCAATCATGAAAGTGAAGGGGCTGATATCCAAATGAAAAAAAAAGGTCCCTTTTCCATATTTGGAGCCGGATATTCTTAGGTTATATAGAAAAATGCGTCAACATGGTTATGATCTTATGCAAATGTTCTTAACTGTTGTAAACACAGTTTATCACGTCCTTCTGCAGATGTCCTGCTTATGAGCCTGCTGCTGGCTGTCAGCTGAGAACCAGCCCGACTGACGCGTGCTGTCTGGTTCAAGACTGTGGACCAAACTACCTAGATCCAGTATTCCAGGTATTACTGTAGTTGGCTTCTCTCTCGCTCTTGTCTCAGGTTGCCGTGTACGTTTTTCCTTCAGAGGCTGTGGGTTTGGTGTCTGGTAGTGCTGAGCGCACTTTTTCGAGGTGCAAACAGGGTAGCATGGAATTCAGGGTTGAAGTGGGGTTTGCTTGCTTGGTAACTTACACGTTTTTATCTCCTTTTAACCGTCGTAAGGTTTAAAAAATATATGTACACATATGTCATTTTTTTTTATCAGAAGATGGGGACAGGGGTGGTGGTGGGAGGGGAAGGTGAGAAGAGGAGAGGAGATATTTTTGGTGTTTTCTTCCTTTTGTTTTACGAGTGGAGATTATTGTTATCAAGTATGTTGTCCTTTCTGCTGGGATATTATTTTTATCCCTTTCAGTCTGGGTTGGCTCCGATAAGAAGGCTCAAAGCTCAAAGCCTATTTTCCTAAATTATCTAAACTGTGTCAATTGGAGCGTAAAAACACCAACGTTTACACAACAAACTTTTTCAGGTCACACCAGACCCCAGCAAGGCTCCTGTCACATACAAGCCAGACTTTGTGCAGCCTGGGGAGGTGGCCATAAGGCCAGGCAACCCACCCACGTACATCAAGACAATCAACAGCCCGGTGGTGCCAGGAGCGTCCAGCGACCAGATTCGCATCCAGAGAAGTGAGTGACAACGAAAACTGAAATATGAGACAAATGGCTCTTCAGAATTTTTTGGGAAACCACATAGGCTGACAAGAGCTACAAACGATTTAACTACTCTTTGGACATACTCGTATTACAGCATGAGAAATAAGTAGCAGTTTTAATAGGTTACCTTTTCTTGCTTGCCGATTCTTTGCTTTATCGTCATATTTGTAATTAACTTTTAACTATACATTGAATTTGATAAAGTTCACGAGGTAGCAAGCAACGCTTTTCATGCAAGTCTCTTCAAGTACGGAGCTGATTTTACCTGTTTCTTTCTGTCCTCCTCATCTGCACAGCCAAATGTATTGCCGAGGATGGCCACTTCTACTCCCAGGGTGAATCTTGGAACACTGCCTCTGAACGCTGCGTGTGTATCGATGCCGCGGCCAACAAGGCACAGTGCACGCAGCGGTGAGTGAAGGGAGCAGATGTTTTTGTTTTGTGTATTGTCATGGTAATAACACAATTGCCAAGTCATTTTTTTGCTGTTTTGAGATACCTTGAGAAAAAAAATAACAACCCCTTACCTGAGTGAACCTTATGACTTGAGCAAATGGAAAAATGTTGGAGTAATTGGATCTTTACTTTGCATAATGAAGTGGTGCTATAATGAGAATATGAACCAACTAACGGGCATTTTTGCCATTCCAATTACTAGATGCATGTCTAAAATGACTTGAGCAGTTGTTTTATAAGCCTGACGATATGATTTCAGAACTTTAAAAAACAACTTTTCACTTCTTGAATGGAGACGTTTCTCTTCCTCTTTTGCGACAGGAGCATGTTCAGCACATTTTGTTCATAATGATACACAGGAAAAATTATGGAAAAGCAATTAAAAAGTTTGAATATAGCCATCCTAGTAGGTGATAAAAACCAATAGTAGAAAATTAGGGTGTTAACTCCACTTTTCATCTTTTGTTGGTGGTGTTGCAATATCGAAGAATTTCTTACCTTAGTGTCGCTTTGTGTCTGCATGTCTGACACTAAGTAGATCAGTGACATATCATGGTATTAGAAAAAGACACATGTATTCAAATTTATAATGATAGTGGAAGAGAGTGAGAGAAGAGCAGAATGTGGAAATGAGAGAGAGAGAAAGAGAGAGAGAGAGAGAGAGAGAGAGAGAGAGAGAGAGAGAGAGAGAGAGAGCTAGAGAGAGAGAGAATGGACAAGGATAATATAGGTTTATAAAATATTTGGTTGGAGTAATTTGCAGTGGTGCATGATTAAAGATGTCTGTTTCCAGTCTGATCTGGCACTTGAAGAAGAAGAAAACTGAAGTTTAGTGAGTGTCCACTTTTTCTCCTATTGACTAGGTGTGGTGACTATTACTTCCTGCCCAATGGCTGCCGCATGGATGTTGATCCAAACAACGCGCCGTGCCGAATTGCCATCTGTCCAGTCAGCAGTATGCAGTCTACGGTGCCCTATACGCCTGGACCTACTATCACTACACAGAGCACGACAAACATCGTCACTGCTGTGCAACCTTATAACCGTGAGTTCTTGTCTGTGTTTCGAATATATATGTCTACCTTTGAGAATGTTTGTGTCTTTACATCAAAAACTGACTTATGGCAGTAATATAACTCTGGTAAAAGATACATTTTAGCCCTAAAACTTGTAGTGAAACTAAAACTGATCCTAAATTGAGGCAGCATAGTGAAAACCGACATTGGTCTAAGTAAAGAAATCAAAGAAATCGGCATTTTTCTGGGCGTTTGGCAAGTTTTAAAAAAATGGACTCCACACCTTTTATATCCCTTCTGTGTTGATGTTACCGAAAAATGTTTACCAAAGGCATGAACGCTGCAAAATTTCCAGTTTCCAATGACTCTCAAGCTTTCGTAGTCACCAAATTTGGCGGCTATTTTCTTTGTTGTTTTTACCTTTCATACCAAGCGACCCCCAAATTCTTAAATTGCAAATATTTATCCCTTCTATTCAAGAAGGATTTGTATTTTTTTTGCCAAATGCAAGACAAATGAACAAGCTTTAAGATGATGTTAATAATTCTATATGCCCCAAAATAGACGAGTGCCTGATTCAACAGCGTCGTGACACATATATAATGTGTTCTCGTGTTTCTCTATCATGCAAGCATCCAAGCAAACGAATAAGCAATGAATAATATGCATTTTTCTGCTTTTGTTTGCAGCTACATGTGTGTACAAAGACGGAACGGCCTACCATCGTAACGAGGCATGGACGGATGGGTGCCAGTCTTGCCGCTGTGTCGATCCCAATGGTAACAACTACCAGTGTACCAGAAGGTGAGATGAAAATCTTTAGACTGCTTTGTCCAAGACTGATTTGAGAAGTTTGGTAGTATTGTAAGCCATGGCTGGAAATAAAAGGGTTAGTTAGTTTTAATAGAAGTGTTACGGCGCTACATAATATGGTCATATGAGCACCAGAAGATTAGAGGTGTTTCAAGAAAGTAAAGTTGTTCCCGCATCCAATCCGGACATTGGGGATTGCCTTGTTAGTGAGACAGCTTCATGGGCCTTCGGCATATTGTGTTACGGTGGCCATTTCCTTTCCACTCCTTTACTTCCCCAACTCGAAGTCAGGTACCCATTACTGCTGGGCGGGCAGGAGGGGGCGAAAAAATCTGTGTCCGAATCGAGGCTCGAACCCTGACTTTCCGCTTCGGAGACGAGCGTACTAACCGCCCCCCCCACCGTACCCCCTAACAAACATAAAAAAGAAGGGGAGAAAAGGACGATAGGTGTTTGATAGGAAAGAAGAAGCCAACCACAGCAGAGTACCCGCCAACCACCCACTAAAAGGGTTAGGATGTAATGGGTGAATGATAGTGGGTGGGTGTCTTGTGTTTATCAGAGCTGTGACGCTGCTTGTTTCTTTGGGAAGAGAATAGGTGAAATGGGTGTGAATTAAATGATGAAATAAGTGGCAGTATTGATGATCATAGCGGAGGAAATGATAATGATGCTTCACAGTTAAAAGCACACCCCCCAAAAAAACAAACAAAAAAAACCAAATACGCCCACCAAAAAAACCCCCAACAAGAACCCCAAACCCAACATCAAAACAAACAAATAAAAAAAACCCCAGAAACAAATCTGCTCCTCCGCAACTGTACTCTGTTGTTGCCCAGCCATCACAGACTTGCCCGAGTACTACATGAGGGCCATGGTAATGATAGTATAATAATATATTAACCTTCTGAGCCCACATCACCATAACACCCCCCCAAAAAAACACCAAACAAACAACAACAACAACAAACGACCCAACTAAAAAACAAAACAACACACAAAAAAAATTAGAAGAAATCAAAAACGCAAAAAACTCCATGAACTGCATACTCTGCAGTTTCCCGTCCATCAAAGACCTGCCCGAATACTGTGTGATGGTAATGGTAATGATAATATACATAATATATTAATCTTTTGAGCCCGCATCACCATAATACTGCCACCCCCCAAAAAAACAACAACAACCCAACAACCCCAAAACAACAACAACAACAACAACAACAACAACAACAACACACAACAAAAAACACACAAAAAAACAAAACAAAAACGCAAAAAAACCCCTCCCTGTACTGTACTCTGCAGTTGCCCGGCCATCAAAGACCTGCCCGAGTACTGTGTGATGGTGATGGACTTCGCCAACCCATGCTGCCAGAAGGTCTCCTGTACCAAGAATGGGGTGTCACTCACTCCCCTCCTGGTCGACCCCGTGACCCACACAAGCCCCGCCCTCGACCCCAGCAAGACAAATGTCATCCCCATCGTGACTCACCCCGTGATTACAGGTCATGGTGACCCGGCCAATGTGAGCCCGTCGGTGCTGAGGCAGTACGGTGGTAGCAGTGAGTGTTGGAGTTTTTTTGTGTTTTTGTGTTTACGTGTGTGTGTGTTGTGCGTGCGTGTGTGTGTGTGTGTGTGTGTGTG
>NW_004798221.1:232417-233394 GCF_000002075.1 Aplysia californica | reverse complement strand
TAGGGGTGTGTTGATGTGTGTGTGTGTGTATGTGTGTGTATGTGTGTGTGTGTGTGTGTGTGTGTGTGTGTGTATGTATGTGTTTTCTTGTGCGCGTGCGCATTATATGTGGGTTTTACCTTTTTCTGCTGTCTTCAAATCTTAAAATGCTACCTTTTATCAGAATGTTATTAATGATTATGGCTTATAATATAGGCCTATGTAAATGAAGTGAAATCACACAAAATATTGTACTGACTACTTCTGCATTAACTGCTTTTGAAATATAATATAATGTTTTAAATGCTGGTGTCTCCAGTGTTAGCTTGTTTAAAACATGAATGAACTAATAAAACAGTTTTATCTGAGTGCACTTCTAGTTATTAAATAAAAAAAAAACAACAAAAAACAAACAACAACAACTACTGTTCTGTTTCAGATGCTTGCGTCTACAAAGGTCGCTTGTACAGGCCTGGTAAAAGCTGGGAGGACGGGTGTGAGCAGTCTTGTACATGTGAAAATAATTCTAGAGGAATGTACACCTGCATACAGATGTAAGCTGTGATTTCTTGTCTTTGTCTTCTGTGTATTGCTATCGTGTTCTTTTAGTTTTTTAGTTTTAGTAGAGATTTTACGCGCTCGCAACTGCATAAGGTCATATGAGCACCAAAAGATTAGAGGTGTTACAAGAGAGTAACAAACATAAAAAAGGAGGAGGGGAGATACGGACGATAAATGTTTGGTAGGAGAGAAGAAGCAAACCACACCAGAGCACCCGCCAACCACTGAAGATATTATGTTTTTGCTGTGTTGTTAACTTATATTGTAAGTTATAATGAGATACGAACAGTACTCTTCTGAATTTCTTGAAGGTGCATGACAATTTGTTTGGAGGTGTTTAGACTATTTAGTCTGTTGATAAGGTTTAATTCATTTTCTTTGGAAATGTGTGCAGCGTGCATGTATGTGTGTGTGTGTGTGTGTGTGTGTGTGTGTGT
>NW_004798221.1:215048-230501 GCF_000002075.1 Aplysia californica | reverse complement strand
AGAGGGCGCCACCGAATTTTGAGGACACTTTTTTAATTGTCTCAAAGAGAGAAGTGGCCCCTCTTGTTATAGTAGACTCTTTGGTGATATGGATGAATGGATAGGCTCTTCTCCATTGCACACAGAAGTCGTGAGTTTGATTCCCGCGTGGGGCAGTTTTTTTAAGCAGGTATCTCTGTCTGTCTGCTGGATAGTTGTCTTCTACTAGGCGATGCTTAGCCTTGACAGGCAGGGTTAAAACAACGTATTCTACTTGCGCTGGTTGGCCTTGAAGTTGACATGCAGGATCGAAGCAGCCTGTCTGATTGATGATCCGAATTTTGTCGACTGGGGAGTAAAACATATTAAATGTCATCTACAGTTGGTACCAGGGGACACTACTCTGACCGTGCTGCCTAACGAAGCGCCGACCACCACCCTGACCGTGCCTGGAGGAGGCTACACCGTCACTGACACACAAATCCAGAAGATTACCAGTAAGTAGCATCTCAGAGGTTCATTGTTCATTGTTCATTGTTTCAGGAAGCAACGTCCCTGCTTTCTGGACAGGTCCATTGATGCTCCGTTGCTCTCTCCAAAATGTCGCCGAGGGTCTTTCTACTGATTGTGTCAGTGCATATCTGGTTGAACGTTCTTCTGTTCTTTCCTGCGAGGATGCCAGATTTTCCGCTTCCTTTTTGTATTCCCAAAAGCATCATACTCTCCACAGCAGTACTGTCCTCTGCCTCCCTATCTTCCTCCTCAATCAGCTGGCGAGAGAAACATTTAAGGATCTCGACCCTGTCTGGTTGAACCTCTGAGTCTCAGAGGTACTCTTTAATATTTCTCTCGTGTAATTTTGAAGGTAAACTTTCTTTTCTTGTCTCATACAAATGACTGCACGAGGCTACCAATTTCCATTGTATTCAGCAGGCAGTTACCTTTGAGAGGGTTTTCTGGGAAATTTAAAACATGGCTTGTGACTTTATGTGTTGGTGGGAAGTATTTATTTTGCCACCAGTAAGTAGAATTATAATATCAGTTTTAAAAAATAAGCTGGTCACTAACATTTCATGCAAGAGACATGTAATAAATTCTAAAATTAGGGGTGCTACTTTTAAGATTTCAAAAAGTCTACAAACCGTAAACGACGCATTTTTTGTTTTTGCTGTTTAACATACCCATACACACGTACACTATTTCCACAATGATATGTACATAATCTTAATTAATGTGTATCTTTTATTACAAAGCCTTGGCAATGCATTTTAAAACTCTGTTTTACTTTCTTTAACGCTGGAATGGGATTCTCTTTTCCAACTTCTTCAGTTTTGACATTAAGACTCAGCATCTGTCAGCATCTCCATTCCAGTATGTTTTTTCCCCTGTAAAGTCAGTAGTGTATGGAATCAACCCTGTGTGTTTCAGACCGTTGTGTGAAGGACAACAAGGCATACAAGCAAGGTGAAACCTGGCAAGAGGGCTGTGACATCACATGCGAGTGTATTGAGGAGGCCACAGGATTCTACCAGTGTACTCACAAGTAAGGAATGAAACAAAAGCAAAATAAGGGCGAAAAAAACACCCCCCCCAAAAAAAAAAAAAAAAAGAAAAAAGAAAAAAAGAAAAGGAAAGTAGAAAAGGCAACCTGGAAAATATTATTTTTCATAATGCTGTACATGTATAACAATCATACAAGGGTCATTCCATGAAAAGTGATACACAATGCAGGTAACCTTCAGAAGGAAATCCAAGCAATAAGACAGCCATTCTTCATTTTATTGTGCGTTAGCAGTGTGTTGTGCCTAACAACAACAACAACAACAAAAAGAATAAAGAATTGCTCTATCACTGCTTTGAATTTTTTCCACGTTGAGTGTGTCACTTTTCATGGAATGGCCCACAAACTCAAATGGAAGACAAACTGTTCATACATGAGGAAACTCCCCAAGAGATTAAGAGACTTCAGAGGCCAGGTCAGTCAGCCATGGATATAATGTTCATATGTTCATTCTCGAAAAACTCTTTCCCACATAAGCTCGTTATTGAAGTGTATTCCTTGGACACAATTGATGTGTCTTGATCAGAAATTCTTGCGATTCCATGCATTTCCAGGAAAGATGGCAAATCAAAATCTCAAACACATAATTTGTTATCAAGGTCAAAAAGTAAAACCCCCCACAAATCTCTGGTTTTTCCAATTCCAACCTTGATCAGAAGTATACCGTGAGACTTCAAATTTTTTGGCATTGTTTGAAAGTCTAGATGTTTCAAATTTCTCACCAGTGAAAATATTCGAAAATGAATAACTCACTTCATATCTGGAGCAATAAGAAGGCAAATGCAAACCAAATTCCCATCAAGGACTAAATTGGAAAATCCCCCTTCCCCTCTCTCTTGTCAGATGCCCTATTTACGACAACGCAAAGGCCGGCTGTGTGCTCACCATCATCCCTGGCCAGTGCTGCAAACGACTCATCTGCAATGACCCTGACACGGGACTCACCTTTGACCCTATCCTCCACCCGAGAGATGATTACATCGTGTACGGCCGGTACCCCGAAGGATTCTCTGGCTTTAGACCATACTACGTGCCCTCTGGAGTCTCCACTTCCTTTAGTAAGTTCTGATGACAGAATGCAAAAGAATGCAGCACTCGTAAACTTGGTGTTTTTGTTCACTTTTTGTTGCAATAGTTGACTGCTCCACATGACACAAACAGGCCGTCTTGGAGGTGGTCAGCTGAGATTAGTGATAACAGTAATATGAAGGGGTATAAACCGAAAAAACACCACACACTGAGGTGATATTATAAGATAAATGTCTTGTCTAGACATAGATGTAAAAATACATGCGGTCGTAGACTCCAACCAGGCAGAAACTGGGTGTGTTCTCTTCGTTTTTCTCCCTGGAATTTCCTCAATGATAACCTAGGTGATGAGGAAAACAAATCTGCGACTTACAGCCTACAGCCTTGTTTTCATTTCTAGTGAGGGAAGAGTGTCAGAGTTGGTGTCAGGTGTTATAATTTGTTAGGCAGCGTGGTGGAATCAGGCTCTCGTCAAAATAATCAAAGTGAAGAAACTTGCATTTTTCCACGGGTTTGTGAATTTTTATCAAAATTTTGTTTTTTGGCTCAACACCTTTCATGCCCATTAAAAAACTCATTTCTGTGGGTATGTTTCTGCAAAACGTTGATTAAATGCACAAAAAATGTAAATTTTCAGTTACCACGGACTCTTAAGCTAAGGAAATAACTAATCTTTGGCGGCCATTTTCTCTCTAATTTTACCTCTGAAAACAGGTGACCCCCACCTCCTTCATTTGCAAATATTTCGACCTCTATTCAAGATAAAGGGATATTGTTTTCATCTAAATAAAGACAAGTGAACAAGCTTTAAGATGATACAAATAACTCTGTATGCCTAAAAATTGACGAGAGCCTGATTCCACCATGCTGCCTCACATTTACTTTTACTTCTGTTAAGCTCAAAAGAATTTGAATTCTAGAATACTGCTGAGTACAGAAGCTGAACAAATGGATGACCATTGTTATTGAAAAGTGTGAACAGGAAAGAGTGAACATGCTTTGTGTGCTTCTCATGTGCTTGGTGTTTTATGCATATTGTGTCAGCCTCTTAAATAACCTGACAATGTTGATAGGGGCGTTAAACCTATACCATTTCACCATTTCACCATTTCACCATTTCACCATTTCACCATTTCACCTTTTATGTGTCTGTGTGCTCCCCAGTGGGCTGCTACTTCAACGGCAAGGTGTATGCTGAAGGCCAGTCATGGCAGGACAAATGCAACTACGAGTGCACCTGTCTGGACGGCCATAAACACACCATGCAGTGCAAGTCCATGTGAGTTGGTTTTCTCTTAGCATTGGATGGTTGGAGGATACTTTGGTGTTGTTTTCTCCTACTACTTCCTTTCAGTTGTACCTGTTCTAATAATGAGTGATGGGATAAGCTCAGGATAATAGTTTTTTGAGTAAAGAAATGAGTGGTGAACCATAATTGCCGATGCCAGTTTAAGATCTTGCACTTGAAGAAAAAAGTTATAATGATCTGTTCCTACTTTAAAATTTTTTTTTTTATTCTTGTTGTTATTGCTTTTATTGTTAAAAGTAATTAAGCACTCTCAAGCTTTGTACGCTTTTTCTCTCTACCTTCAAGTAGGGAAGAAGAGTAAGGTTTTATGAATATGTTTTAGGGATGGTCTGGGCGTTATATGACTAGCTATTTTTTTCTGTTGTCATTCATAGGTGTTACAGCTACAACGATGAACAGTTTTATAAAGTTTTTGTTCGGCTTTGTGACTTGTTTGTTCTATTATCGTTCACATGAGCTACAACTACAAAGATGAAGCATTTTCTGAAGTCTTAACATCTCTATGACTTGTTTATTTCGTTGTCGTTCACAGGTGCTACAGCTGCAAAGGTGAAAATAACGTTTTATAAAGTGTTAACTACTCTGTGACTCATCTATATCATCGTTGTTCACAGGTGTAACATGAACAATGTAACATTAATTTTATAAAGTGTTTCCTGCTCTTTGACTTGTTTGTTTCGTCGTCTTTGTTCCCAGGTGCTACAGCTACAGCCACATCCCCAGCGCCTGCACGCTGAGCGCCAGCAACAACCACTGTTGCCAGGAAGTACTGTGCCCCACCAGTCTGGGAGGTATCACCCCGACCCCTGTGATGCGACCCGGTTTGAACATCAGCGAGGGTAACTGCGTGGACACTATCAGTAATTGCGAGGACTACACAGTCGAGGCGTGTGGGCCAAACTATGCAGTGTGGGCCAAGAAATACTGCCCACGATTCTGTGGCCTTTGTCGTAAGGATTATTGATGACAATTTTTTAGATTGCTGGTTTGTAAATCTGTGGAGTTTGTTGTTAGGGTTTTGTTTGAGGCAATCTTTTAAATTACAGAGCGTAAGTGAACGAATGGATTTGTAGATGTGTGAACTGACTTGTGTGTTATGATCAGTAGTCTGTGACGGAATACATGTACCGCACACAATTGTATTTCTTTTTTTTCATAAGAGTTTTAAATGAGTGGATTTTACTTATTAATAATCATTAACAGTTTGAATAAATGAGGGAGTGGAGTGTGCGAACTGAACTATGTTGTATGGTTAGCAGTTATGTTGACTTCATTGTAAAGGTTTTAGTTTTCTCAACAAACTTTTTTGTACTGCATGCGGACTTAGAGAGGAAATGAAAAAGAAAAGATATGAACTGAGCTGTGCTATATGGCAAGTAACAAAAATGATGTGCATGGTTTAGTAGGCTTTTGCGGTAAGGGTATGATGCATAGATTTCTTTTTGTATGTGAAAGGGGAGTTGGAGTTACGAGATGAAACAGTGTGAACCAATTTGTGAAACTTGGTTGAAAAAGTATCAAAGGACAAATATTTTGTGCCGGAAGCACATTAGTTTTATAGGTGGAGTTTTACTAATGCGTAAGAACAAAGTGAAAAGGGCAGTAAGTGTGTGCGTATACTGTGAGGTCCAAAAAGTAATGACACCTCTGTTAGGAGAGATTCATTATTGAAATGTTAAAATTATACACTACTAGAACAGGAGAGCTAAAGTTTGAATATATATGGATGGATGAGAAGTTGTCTAGATAGTACTATGTGGTACAAGACACAATTTCCTATAAATATATAGCTTTCTGTTCTGCTTCTGTTGCAATAGATTAGGCCTCTCATCTCTCTCCCCCAAACCCAACACGCCCCCCCCCCCTTTTAAAAAAAGACAGAAAGAATATTGCTCATCCATGCGTTAAAGATATGAACTAGCCCCTACTTTGTACTCTTTATATTCTCAATGATTTATTTTGTTCCTCTTTCCTCTCACAGCTAATGCACCTCTCCAAGTTCTCACGTGCGTTGATAGAGAAAAGAACTGTAATGCGTATGGACAAGCTGCGTGCAGCTCTCCCGATACCAAGATGTGGATGCACAGAAACTGCTACAGGACTTGCGGTTATTGTAGTAAGTAGCCAACCGGGTACCGTTAGAGCAGAGACCTAGGAATGTTAACTAGAGGTTGTTACACTGTGGCCGTCTGGGTTATCACACTTTCTCAAGCATAGTCAAAAGTTAGTTAACTTGTGGTGCTGGGGGTCTAGTGGTTAGGCTCTTGTATTCTCAACCATAAGGTTGTGGATTCAAATCCGGCTAGGTGGGTGGTTGGCAGGTGCTCTGGTTTGGTTTGTTCCTTTTTTTCCTATCAAACATCCATCGTCTTTATCTCTCCCCCTTCTTTTCTATGTTTGTTACTCTCTTGTGACACCTCTAATCTTCGGCACTTACGTGGCCTTATTGTGTTGCAAGTGCCGTAAATCTCTTACTTAAACTAAAAATACCGCCAGGGGCTTGATGTGGTGTCCTTGGGAAAGACACTTTTTGGGACTAATTTTCCTTACTTTACCCCGTGGGAATGGGTACTTGGCTATAGACTATGAAAGGTCTTGACAGTTTGTTAGTGTTTGAAAACATGTAACCTGCGGCTTGTACGAATACAGTAAAAAATGCTTATCTTTACTCATACTCATCATTGTGGGTGATTGGCAGGTCCTCAAGAGTGGTTTGCTCCCTTTTTTCTATTGAACGTCTATCATCCTTATTTTGCCTTCTTCTTTTGTTTGTTTGTTACTCTCTAGTAACGCTTCTAATCTTCGGCACAACTCTGACCTATTTGTGTCGCAAGTGCCGTAAAATTCTTACAAAAACTAAAACTAAACTAAACTCAAACTTGAACAGATAGCTGCCAGGATGTGGACGACGCATGTGGTCAACTGAACCACTTGACCTGTACCGGCGTCTGGGCTCCCTGGGCCAGGCAGATGTGTGCCAAGACTTGCAACTATTGCTCCTGTGAGTACTGTGAAGTTTGCGTCTTTTTAGACATTTTATCAGAAGATATCTATTTATGTGAAATATTACCTTGGTGGAATCAGGCGCTTGCCGAAATAATTAAATCAAATATACCTATATATTTCAGTCATTTTGGCAATATTTATCGAGGATTTTTTTTTGGCTTAACACTTTTAACGTCTATTTAAAAACACATTTTTAACTTTCCAAGGACTCTCATGCTATGGAAGTCACCTAACTCTGGTGGCCATTTTCTCACTAACATTTCCTAATAATCCAAGTGACCCCTACTTCCTTCAATCACCATTATCTCGACGTCTATTCTAGATAGATGAGTATTTTGTTTCTTCAAAATGAAGATAAATAAACAAACTTTCAAACGATACCAATAATTCTTCCATGTGCCTAAAATTTGACAAACGCCTGATTCCACCACGTCGTGACACACCTAAGTGACAATATTAGATCTACACCGTCTGCCAGCTGTTCAGATGTACTATACCCAAAATTTGAATTTTAAAAAGGTTACTTTTAGCTTCTCAGTTTATGGTAATAGTTGCATAAGCTCGAGAAATATTTTGTAAAAATTCAAATAGTAAATGTTTTAAAAAGCTAGAAAAGCTAGAATGTACAAAAAATAGGTACAGCTGTTAAATAAAGGCAAGAGTTTTTCTCTCTTCTGAAAAAACAATTGCTTTCTGAGCTAAGAACAGTTCAACAGCTTGGGGATGAAATGTTGATTGTTAGAAATGACACAATTTAGGCTATATATAAAGAGACGGGATATCTCTGAATTTATATCTTTTTTGCGTGCAGATGCTTTGCTTTTTTACTCTACTTTTCTGTGGAACTATTATAATACATAACATAACAATGAAGCCCATTATTTCACTAAAATATCAATGTCATTTTGGCAGTACAAAGCAAAACTTGCACTGTTATGTTTTATGGGCTGAGACTTATAATGGAAAAGTGGGTGGTTGGTGGGCACCACTTGCACGTCCGACTTTTCCCTTTTCCTCTGCTACCTTTGTCTGTTTATCTATTGCCTTTTCCCTGCATTTAATTGCTATTTTTTATGTCGATGAGCTTCTTTTACTTAAACAAAGACTTGTGAAATAAAGATAGTTATGCAGACGTTGAGATGTGTATCTGGTCTGTAAACCCTTGACCTTTAAACTCTGACCCCTCTGACCTCCCGACCCATCCAGCTGGCAGTAGCAGCTCAACAACCGGTACCACGGGATCTGCAGCAGTGCCCAGTGGTGAGTCAACTCTTCTTTGAGTTTTTGTTGATCAGACTTTTTCTCTTTGATCCATGCTCCGGATGTGGAGTAAGGGTGTTGCATTTCTATTTTGAAATTATGTTTGCATTTAATTTAAGGGGACCTGTGATTAAAATAATATCCCTTAGCTTTTGTCATCATGCAAAAATTTAAAGTGATGCTTCAACAAGACTTGGACTTTATAAAAATAGTGTCACTTTTTTTTCTTTTTTTAAGTAGATGTTTTACGCCCCCGTCGATACAGTTTAGATCAATTTGGAGGCAGGTTTCAAGGACCAACCTGAGCTGAATGATATAATACAACGTGCTAGCAGAAACATCAAGATACTCAATAAAAAGTTTCCTCTCACAAGAATGAAACTTGGGTTTTCTGCACACATTTGTAAAGCGCTTAATGATCACACAACACACACAGGTCAATATCATTATATTAACAGGATACTAGAAATATGTGTTCAACAATATTGCTTTAACAGAATTCTCTTGAAAGTATCATATCTACTAGTATACTGAATTCAGATAACGTAATGTCACCTTAAACTTAGACGTTAATACAATGCTGCACTCATTCTTCCTTTTTTCTGATTTTGTCGACTGCAGCTTAGATCTAATTCTTTTTCTAACTTTGTTAACTGTAACTTTTTCTTCCCATTCTTCTTTTACTTTTTCTTGTATTTTTGTTTTGTTTTTCTAAGTTTATCAATTGTAACTTCTTCTTCTTTTTCTTCTTCTTCTTCTTCTTCTTCTTCTTCTTCTTCTTCTTCTTCCTTTGCTTGCTTTTCATAAATGATTTATACTTTTCTTTCCTTTATTGCTATCAGTTGTACTTTTCCCTTCCTTTTCTTTAAATGTTGTCAGCCGTAACATATTGTTCTATCTTTAGCAACAGTAAATGTGACGTCTGTTTCCTCCTCAGGCTGGATGCTGCTGATGAAGGGCGTGTCAGGTGTACCGGGGGACCTCTACTCCCTGTGGAGCCAGACCGGCGGCTTGAACGAGGACCAAGCTCTGGCCAAGGTCCTCACTAACCAGTACCTGGGACATTATAAGTCTTCCTTGGCCGACAGTTTCGGGTCCTGTGACTTTTCGAAGGTAAAGAGAACAGTTGTGGAGATTTGAAACATTGCATTCTCTGAGTATTTTATGTGTTTTTTTTATTCTGCTCAAGTTGGAATACACTGTCAAATGGGTTGAATTTGACTTTTTAAAAAGCTAGATCTCTATTGAAACGTATGTATTGATGCTGTCTCTGTCTGGAGTGCTACTTTCATCGTACTACAGTCCACCATCGTCTTCTTCTTAAGATTTTTTGTCAACATCTGCTATGTGGAGGATGGAGTTAAAATTGTAGAGTATCTTCTGTCTATGTAAATATTTTAAACAGTATTTATCTTTCCAAAAGTCTCATCCTTTCTGCGACCTTTTACTGAGGTTTGTGTGTCTGCTTCAATTGTTTCACTTATCCCCGTGTAAAGGCATACACAACATTGGTAGTGATGGAAGAAAGTTTGCTCAAAGGATGTGCAGTTTATTTGTGGAGAAGAGGACGGAGATGGGCTGTCTTAGGAGCAGGGATAAAATGAATAACTACATTTCTATATATTGTGTGTGTGGTGCAAATCGTTACATTTCACTCTTGTGTTTGTATCGTTTTTTTATGCCCCTTTAGATACAAATAGAAACATTTCTATATATTTTGATAGATTAAAAGCTTCGTTAGACACCAATAGACACATTCCCATATCTTTATGTGTGGGTTTAATGTTCAGTTAGACACAAAATATACATTTCCATATTGCTTTATTCCTTAGTTAGACAAAAATATATACATTTTGGTAGATTTTTTGCAAGAGTTTAATGCCTATTTAGGCTCATATAATACATTTCAATAAGCCCCCATCTACTATCTGCCCATTTGTCAGATCCGTGTGGGCGTCTACAACAACGGTGTTGAGCGTGGTTACGTCATCTTCAATGCCCACGGAGCCACCAAGCAGAACGTGTTTGACCCCAGCAGGATTCTCTCCAGCACCTGGAACGACGTCCGCTCCTCCAGCAGTCACTTCTCCCTGCCCAAGTAAGTCTTCCTCGTTTTTTTTTTCTTTTCTTCTTCTTCTCCTTGTTCTTCATCTTCCTATTTTTCTTCCTTCTTTTGTTCCTTATCCTATTCTTTTTCTTCTTCTCCTTGTTCTCCATCTTTCTCTTTTTCTTCGTCATCTTGTTCTTCATCTTCTTATTTCTTTCCCCTCTTTTCTTCCTTGTCTTCTTTTTCTTCTTCGTCTTGTTCTTTATCTCCTCCTTCTCTTCCTCTTTCCACTCTTCCGTCTGCTAGTGGATAGGTAGTTCTTTTTCTCGACCACATCACAATTGAAGACCGGTACATGTATCTATTTTATACTGGGTCATCCTGCTTAGTTATAGTTACTCTGTTGACCTACGCTTTGTGTGTCCTTGACGGGTAGTTGACTGTACGTTGTTTTAGTTTCTATATGTACTGTCCTGTTTTCAACATTTTTTTCTACACTTTAAAGACTCTGTCCAAGACCTCCACCTGTTTACTTACTTTACTTTACTTTTCCGATCCAGCGGCCTTTGGGTTCTAGCTCTTCGGTCTGATCCACATGTTTAAAACAAGCACTTTCCACCTCGACAGTGGATGGCTGTCGTTGAAACTTTCTACTGTATGAATATATAATTCTCATAATACTTTATCAAACGAGGAATTCACATCTTTTCCTCTACAATGTGGATACTTTGATGTGTTTCCCCAGGAGCTCTACCACCGGACGTGAGTTCAGCCTGGGAAAAAGTCAGTCTTCATGCAGCGGTCAGGGCTGGCTCTTTGTGTCCACCTCCAGCTCCTGTAGTTACGAGTCAGGCGCCAACTCTTTCTACTTCTCCCCCAGCACCGGCGCTGTGGAGTACAGTGAGTCGACTTATCAATTAGACTTGTGCCAGTCAAACTTTTTTTATAACCAGCGCCTACTTTTGTCACATTTAAGAGGTTAAAATTTTCATACTGCCCCCACCTGCAGGTATTTTTTATTAGGGCATTGAATTACACCTATCGCTACCCTTTGTACTCAAACTCAAATGACTTTTGTGTCGATGTGCTTCTCTTTACACTCAAACTCAAATAGTTGTTCTCATGTTGACCCCCATTACACACCCACACTCAAATGACTGTTCTCATGCTAATGTGCTTCTCTTTGCACCCAAGCTCAATGTGTTTTACTTCCCTTCACACTCAAGCCCAAATGAATGTTCCTCTGCCAATGTGCTTCTTTCTGTACATTCAATCTCCAAATGACTGTCCTCTTGTTGTTGTGCGTATTTCCAACTAAAAAGAAATCTCGTTTCTTTTTTTTTCCCCAGAGGACATGGTCCAGGGTGACGTGATCGCCGTGATGGCTCAGGGCGGATCATGTGAGTTGGAACACTTTTACTGTGGGTGGTTCGCGGGTGCTCTGGCGTGGTTTGCTCCTTCTTTCTTATAAAAAAAAACCCTACATGTGTCTTCTATATTTCCCCTCCTTCTATTTTGTGTTTGTTACTCTCTAGTAACACTTCTAATCTTCGGCACTTATATGACCTTATTGTGTTGCACGTGCCGTAAAACTCTTACTAAAACTAAAAACTAACACTTTTACACTCGTTCACTTGACCCATGGGGATACATCATGCCTGGAAACAGAAATTTCTAGAAGTTTAGAAATTAATTTGCCTTTTGTTTCAGATTTTCATAGTGTGTATTACTGGTGGGATTATGTCATAATTTTTGTAGGAGTACTAATAGTAGTAATAGGCATGTATTTTTCTTTTATTCATAGCCCTTATGTTTTGAAATCCTACTGTCTGCTTAAGATTAGAATTAATGAATGAATGATTTTTTTTGGCTTTGAGCTTTCTTTGAAACCTATTCTCATACCTCATTCACTTTTTGTATATGCTTTTCCCCATGGGTCAGTGTTGGATTTGTTCTAAGGTAATTCTTAATTGAATCTGCTTTGATTTATTTAGTTGTTTTCTAAGGAACCTGCAGTATATGCATTTTTTTTCTTTTTTGCTGTCGTTTCTCCTTTGTTCATAACGCTAATATCATTATAAAGTCAGAACTATGTTTTCAGAACGTTTTGGTGATCTACGTATTTAAACTTCGACACAAATTTTCCATTTACCAGATTGTGTGTGATGATTAAGAACTCATTGTATAGAAGTAAAGGGACCAAGAGAAGAGTGGTGATTGTGATTGCTTTTAGTTCGGAGAATATTTGGAGAAAAAGTACATTATTCATTCTGTTTTCGGTTTGAAAACTTGGTTAGACCTAGATCTACTGATATAAATTTGTATTAAAAAGTTAGTTAAGATTTTCTCGTATAATTTGAGTTCGTTTTTTTCTGTTAATACAGGTTTAATTTTTTCCCTTTTAGCTAAAAACAACAACAACTCTCTTCAGTTACCACAATAATATATGATATAACAAAATGAGGTAATTGTCTTGACCAAACTCTCTCAATACTCTCCCCAGGCACGTCACAGTCTGTCACATCAGGTAAGCCTTGTTGCTGTAAGACTAGTAAAAGTGCCAGGTCTGGTAGACAGCGGAACACAACAAGGTCCTTTGTTTAGTTAGGACCTTGAGTTACAATCTACCCATGATTATTGATAGGTCTGGTTTAAAGCTGTTGATGTTATTGCTGTTGTAAATGTTTTAAAGCCTCGATAAATTTTCAAACATTTTGGAGGCTTGGCTGTCTGTCACTGTCTGGATCAATCTGCTCTGTGTTGGATACATCGGAGAAAAAAGGCAGAGATACTTACATAACAGATACATTCCTCTTGTAGGTTTCTTCATACTTACATCTTGTGTGTGCAGGATGAAGGCCTACTGATCCCACTTCTAGTGTCGGTTGTATGCTTTTATATCTCTTTTTACAGGGAAAATTTATTAAAAGGGCGAAGCCTTAGAGTAAATGTCTCTCTGTGATACAACCAGATGAAGTCGTCATTGATATATGTATTATCATTGTAGAGGCTATTATAAGGTTCATTTCTAATGAGGAGCCGTTAGTATTCTTATTGTTTGAAAGATGTAAAGAATACCCAAGATAGCATAGTGCAGCCTCCCTATAACGACATCGTTGAGACCAGAGAAAAATGTCGTTATAGAGAGTTGTCGTTATAGAGAGGCAACGAAAAATTACTAATGATAATGATAAATAAAAAGAAAAAATTGGAATCTGGGAACCATGTCGCTATACGGAGGACATCATTATATTGAAGGTCGTTATAGAGAGGCTACACTGTACCAATGGCAATTATTTGATTTGATCATCAAAGTTCCTTTTATGTCATCTTTGGTGGGGTTTTATCTCGAGCTTCTGACATTTCATCTACTGACTTATGAGAATTTAACCTTCATTTTGTGGACATTATTTTCTCCACCTCCAGCTCAAGGCTGCAGATATCTCAACAAGTACTACAAGATCGGAGAGACATGGACGGAGGGATGTGAGAATGACTGCCAGTGTATTGCACTCAACAGCACACACACAGCCGTGCAGTGTCACAACAAGTGAGTTATGAAGTTATGGCCCCTTTTCTTTGTTTTTGAAGGGGCTGAACAACCCACTTCTCAGCAGAAAGAATACTCTTAATGAATCCAAACAGGTCAAATCTTTGACTTTCTGTTGATTAAATAATTGAGAATAGGAGCTGAGATTGACTCTCATAAAGCACAAGTGAAGGGAAGGCACCAGCGGTAGGTCGCAGTTCTTCTCTTCTCCTCTGTTGTTTCTTTTTGTCTATCTTACTACTTCCTTGCACTAAATGACTGGTGGCTGATGATGAGCTTCAATGTAGTATTGGATGAAGGCGTCACTTCACACACAATAGATAGACTAAGGGAAGCTGGTGTCTCTAGAGGGTCAGGGAGAGATAGTAACCTACTGGGAACAGCCAGAAGAATATCCAACCAGCTGTTAACTTGCACGATCAGCAGGCAGACCCTTTCATGGATCTTGGAGAGGAGGGAGAAGCAGCTATGGCATTGTGCCGCCTGCAATGATGCCTATTCTCCACCAAGTAAGTAAGTTCTCTGTAGTACATTCAAACCAAAAAAGCAAATGTCAGTAAACAGATGTGTCATGCACTGCATTCCTGTGTGTGTTCCAGGTGCCCACAGTACAAGGACGTGCCCAAAAACTGCCAGATGGTGAAGTCGCCGGGAAGTTGCTGCAGCACGCCTGTCTGTTCTGGTAATGATTGACAGATCAGTTGTGAATGAGATTGATTGTATACGTTCATCTAGATACTTTAGGGTTGTGCTGTTTTTCCCCTGATGGTCAGGTCCGCCCACCCAGGGCTGAGTGGGACCCAGCATGTTCAGCTTTAGTAAAAGTTCAACAGCATTTGCAACACAATTTCGTAACATAAGTGCTAAAGATTAAAATCCTTACCAGATCATAACATGCAAATAAAAAAGGACGAGACATTTAAAGTCAGATAGATGTTTGATAGGAAAGAAGGGGCAAACCACACCAGAACACACACTTCCAGCTTCCTATCAGACAGACAGAGACACTTGATAGAATAAACATTTCCACTTGGGAATTTTATTCACACCTTCTGCATGTGGCGACCAAGAGCTTAAACACTATACCACAGATGCTGGGCTGCTCTGAAAAGTCTGTAGGAAATGGAAAAATGATGAGCTCACTGCTTGTTTTAGAAAGAAAAAAGTGCAGACACTAATTGTGTGACATTGTGGTGTAATCAGGCGCTTGTCAAAAGAACTAAATCAAAGAAACATTTTTCTGTTTGTTAGGCAATTTTTAAAAAGAATTTCTGGTTTTGTGCCCAGTACAGTCAGTACCTTGTATGTCCATTTAAAAACATTCTTGCTTGGATTTTACTGATCAAAGGCATAAAAAATGTCCAAGGTCACTACATCTGTACAGCTATGGAAGGCATCAAACTTTGGTGGTCATTCTCTCTGATGGTACAGATAGTTGCTCACATTGCCATCTATGACTATGTGAAGAAAAAAAAAAGATGCTATATAAAAAAACACCTCAACAACACTGAGTTGAGGAAGCAACAAAGTTCCAATTGTGAGGCAGCGTGGTGGAATCAGGCTCTCGTCAAGTTTTGGGCATGTAGAGTTATTGGTATCATCTTAAAGCTTGTTCACTTGTCTTTATTTGGATGAAAAATATATCCAGTTATCTTGAATACAAGTCGAGATATTTGCGAAAGAAGGATGTGGGGGTCACCTGTTTTCAGAAG
>NW_004798221.1:201636-214894 GCF_000002075.1 Aplysia californica | reverse complement strand
GATAAAAATTCACAAACCTGCGGAAAAATGCAAGTTTCTTCACTTTGATTATTTTGACGAGAGCCTGATTCCACCACGCTGCCTCACAATTGACTTCTCAATAGAGATGAACGGAGTGGTGCCCTCAAACCACCAATTTCCCTTTGGGACAAAAATGATATTCATCTTATTTAGTTTATCTCTCAAGTCTTCAACTTTTAACACGTCTCATTCTCCGTCTTATTACAGGTTGTGTGGACCCCAAAAATCCAGCTAAAGTGTACCGGGAAGGAGAGAGGTGGCGAGACGGCTGTGAATCCGACTGTACATGCCTTGCCTCATCTACGATCAGCTGCCAGGCTGTGTGAGTAACATGATAGAAAGGAAAAAACAACAGATTCTATAGGGGAGAATAAATTACTTGTGATATTTGTGACACAAGGAGATGTCATTTGTGATGCACACATTTCATGTAAGTTTATAACAAGATAGGAGGGAACCAGATGGAAAAGAAGTCTGGTGAAATCTGGGTAAAAAAGGCATGTTGTTTGTAAAGCGTAAAAATCACATTATTTAACAAATTTTGATTTGTCACATATTGTTGTATGCCTTAATATAGAAATATAAAAGACAATTTCACGAACATACCTTTGCTAGTCTCTGAGGAACAGTGCCCAGTTTTTGAGCTATACTATCTCACTAAAGGACACAACAACTCCCCCCCCCCCACCATGCCACAAACCCCTCTAAAAACTGATGTGCAGATGTGGCTTGATGTCCTTTCTAACTTGGGTTCACCACCTGCTGCTCGACTACTTAGACCTCTATTGCTACACAATATAATATACCACCCTTTTTTTTTTTTTTACTAACGAACACACAGACTGACAGGTGCACACTTATATGTGATCATATAGACTGTGAGATATCTCCATCTATGAATGTCCGTGCGACACTTTCAGGGAAGTCTATGCTCAGCTTGTGGGAATGTCAGGGTTGAGCAGTGTACACGAAGCAACATTCATTTCTAGTCGCAATTACACAAGCAGACCTACTTGTCTAGGCCACTTAACACCAGTGCTAATAAAAATGTCCTGTTTGAAATAGTTCTTAAGAACAGTTACTGGTCCTATTTTTTATGTACGAAATATATGCCACACTACAAAAATAGCAATAGTACAAAACACTAAATATAGATGACCACTCACATTTTTTAGAATGTTCTTTTCAGTATCTCTGATTGAAATAAGAGTTGTAAACCATCTTCCTGTGTAAACTCTTTGGTTAAGTACATAGTGGATCGAATCCATTTTGACTCTCCAGGGTGGTATGGGTTCTACTTCAAAATAAGCTTTGAACATCTAGAATGCACTTTATAGTGGGTCAGATTAACTTACTTCAAAGGAGTTACTTGATTAAGCTGTTATATTTATGAAAATTTTGCAGAAGCAAACAGATTTAAAACGAACTTTAAAACATCCTGCATTTCTCCACAGCTGTCTAACCATGACCTTGACCCCTGCGCAGAACGCGACGTGCACATACCCAACGCCCGCACCGGGCAAATGTTGTGCTCTGCCTTCATGTCCAGGCCTGATATTCCAGATCCCAGACGCCAATAAGAAAGACTACTAGTACTAGCTGGACAGAAAATGGAATATCATTAAAACTACATGAAGATATGAATGTTTGTTAAGAAATTTAAATAAAGTTTGCATCTATCTATACCTTGTCTTGTTGAAATCTCATAAAGAGAGAGAGAGAGAGAGAGAGAGAGAGAGAGAGAGAGAGAGAAAGAGAGAGAGAAAGAGAGAGAGAGAGAAAGAGAGGGAGAGGGAGAGGGAGAGGGAGAGAGAGAGGGAGAGAGAGGGAGAGAGAGGGAGAGAGAGAGAGAGAGAGAGAGAGGTAGAGTACCGGTACTTTAGATCATTTATTCTTTCAACACTCAAAATTTAATTTTTCTCCTGAATTTCTTTGGTATCATGGGACGTAATGTTCCCTTCGCTCCGCATGAGGAATCATATAAATACATTATCACACTATCCTGTAACATGTGTCGAAAGAAAAGTAGGCCAAGACCTGTGGATTCACTTAGTTGAGGAGGTGAAAAGTGTATTTCCTCCAAGACAGTGGTGTGTCAAAAAGTTGAAGTAGTTTCTGAAAATGTGTGTTGTGCATTCTTATTTCATTGTTGTGCTAGAAGATATTCTAAACTTCAATTTTTCTGTGTCGGAGTCTGAGCATTTTTTGACAACGTAGTCTGTCTTCTATTGATTCTAGTTTTGAGGTGTTAATCTTGAATGGGACAGGTTGCCATGTTGAACTAACAACTAGCTTCAGCATTGTATTTGCCCCTTTTCAGGCGGTCCTTTCAAAAGTAGTTTGTTCTCTACTGAGAAACATTTTCTTTGCCTTCATTCCATTGTGAATACATAGGACTAGCCTGGAAAAAAAGCAAACTTTTAGAGTTGAACTGACAACGTGACAAGCAAACACTGAGGTTTCTTTCATCAGGAGCTCATGTCTATCTTGGTTGATCCCCTTGTAACATTCTGTTCCTACTTTACCTAATCAGACACTACTTCAGGCTTTGTGCTGGTTGTGGGACAGACATAAGGAGACAATGGGCACCTTTGCTGCAACGTTAACTTAACCGTGGGCAAAGCCAGAACTTGACAGACTGCTGAAGTAGGCCTACTGCAGAGTACTCACAATGACACACAAATGTCACATTTACACACTCCCAGCCGTTATATCTGTGATTTCGTAAATTTTTCACATATGATAAGAACTACATGTAGTTTTAAGTTACGATAGGAAAGTTACGAGTGACGAGAAATGTTTTTATTAAGACAAACACTACTGTCTGACATTGTTCATATTTCAAAGAAAAATACAGAAATAAGGAGTGGCAAGTGGTGATTTTATTAAAAAATATATGTACAATCCATTGTCAACGGTAGCACTCATGCATCCACTCAACAAGCAGTTGTCTGTATTCATCATTGACAGCTTCCAGACATAAAGAACTGATTTCAGTGCATCATTCAACTTAAAACTGTTCATGAAAACACTACACAAAGTGCAAGAAGAGGTTTACAGCCTCGTCAATGTCAATCACAAAAACAATTTACAACATGAAATATTGGTTCATTACTGAAAGAGTTTTTGATCAAAGCGACTGCCGAATACAAGTCTCCATGACATTGGCACCTTCCACTCCACAATTCCTTTAGCAAAGTTTTGAGATTCCAGATCTTTGCTTTGTTTGTCCTGAAAGAATACAAAAGATACTTAAAATTCACAAAACTGAAATAAACAGTGCACTTTGTTGTGTCTTTTTAACTCTCTTCATACAGCACTCTAACATTAATTAGATGATGATCTTTTGGAGAAAAGGGACAAAGAGAGTGAAGCAGTCCTGAGCCTTCCTAGGCTGCATTACTTCAAGGCTTTTTCAGAATCGAGGAGTTCACTTGCAACACATTTGAACAAAAAGAACTGCGGCTCTAACTCTTTAGGACTAAAAAAACACATATGTACAACAGAGATCAAAGGCCATGTTGTGGTATAATTCGAACTTTCATACCCGAATCATAAACACAAATTTGCACATTTCATAGTATGCATGATATCCTTTATCTTTTTTAGGTTTCAAACAATGAAAAAACGTTAATTGAAAATTAATCTGTATGATTAACGTTACGCTTCTTTTCAAAAGAGCTCCAAAATGGTATATCTACAGGTGTGGTTCAATAACCAGAATGCGGGTCCTCAACAAGTTAATCTGAACTCAGATGGAACAAAATGTAGTTGAAGGAAACATGAGAGGAGAAAGTTGCATCTCTTTGTCCCTTACCTTCTTTTCAATGAGACTGAGCCAAGCGTTGAGCTGATCGGCCACAGCCAAGGCGTCCTGAGCGTTGTCGCCCTCTGAGACAAACATCATGAAGACTAGGAGAGGCTGCTCTTGACTGGAAAACACAATAACAACCAAAATAATCATAAAAATAATAATAATGATAGATTGCAAGTATAGCAGATATCTCCGATCAAAAGTACATGTACGTTCAATAGGCTTCATAATTTATTATTACCCCACACATCCTATAATATTCCAAAATGTTCTCAGCTGGATAGCCTCTGTCTTTTTAGGTTTCAAACAATGAAAACGTTAATTGAAAATTAATTTGAATGATTAACGTTATGCTCCTTTTTAAAAGTGCTCCAAAATGGCATGTCTTCAGCAATCCATCACTTAACAGAGCTAACACTAATACATTGGCAAGATCTTTCACAGTCTTAGCCTTGGTGAAGTGAAGACAATTTGAGTACAGTATTTTTCCCATGGATACAACATCAAACCTTGAGCAGGGTTTAAACCCACCACTTAATATTACAAGTCCAGCAACCTAAGCCCTAGACTACAACAGTATCAAAGTCAAAATCATCTGCTTACACAAACAAAACCCTGCATTTTCCAAGTTGAGATAATAATAACTAATAGAATTGTAAAAAATTTCTAAGAACAGCAAGAAGTGATTTCATTTGGATAAAGTGAGACTAGCAAATTAGCCTTTTTGAATGAAACTTCATTAAACGGCACTAATCCATTATAATTATGTTCTGCAGTCCATGTGAGGAAAACAAGTCTTCTCTAAAATACGTAAGGATCCTTGTACAAAAAATCAAACCCCAAATGGAGTTTGATGAGACTCGATGGGAAAACCACAACTATTCTACGTTCAGGAATATCACAATAAATAAAGATCGGCATGAATATTTCAATTTAATCATGATAACTGTTGCTTAAAGGACCAGTTTGTGAGTGGAAACAGTCCATGATCATCTCCATACTAGCTACTCAGGAACAAGAACTCACTTAAAATGTTTTGTGAACCATGTTGAAACATCTTTGAAAATGATTTTAAAAATCTTTCCTTCAGTTCATCAAACTAGGTAGAACACAGGGTGAACAGTTTGATTGAAATTTGTTCTTTGAAACATAATAATCTGTCACCTATAATTCTTAGCTGAGCTTTCCAACCATCCTAACATTCTAGAACATCTCCCCCCTACACTTCTTTTTCAGAAATCTAATAAAGTATGATTTAAAGCAGAACTTAAAAGGAACTGAAATCTTGAAATTAGTTTTAATATCAATTGTTCCACTTTTTCTATGATACTGACATAGAATTTAGTATCGTAAGCACCTAAAGTAACTTACAAGTACTTTACACAGTGGTTCCACCAGCTGAAGCTGAAAAGTAAGGAAAATTCTGCTGGGGGTCTGGGGGCCTCTGCGGCCCCCAGCAGGGTCCAGGGACAGAGTCCCGGTGGGGGTTCAGGGGGCGAAGCCCCCGTAGAAATAGAAATTTAGTACTTTTAGAGGGTTGAAAATGGCATATGGGAGCCTGTTTGAAGAGATTGCCAACAACCCATACTACCTATTTTTTCACCCAGATTTTGTCTTGTTTAATTTCTTCACCAATATATCTTTCCATTGCTGGCAATGTTTAAAAGCAGGTTCCCCTTCCATTGCTACTATACATTAATTCAATTAATTTGTCATCGCACCTTTGATACTGATAGAAGGCAAACCTGGGAATAATGAATAGATATATGTAGGCCGTACCTTCACAATACAGTTACCAGACCTGCCATTCTATGAAGCCTCAAAATTAGGATCTCAGGGAGAGAAAAATTGGGATTTGGTGAAAAAAATCGGGATCAACAGCAAATCACCAAGGTGACTGCCAAAGCTGACTTAAAAATTTTCCATGGGTGTCCATAAATTACTCGGCCTATATGCTCTCTGTGTGTCTTTGCGTGCGTGTTATCATTATTTTTGTGTGAATCCTGAAGCATCACGTTAAGCACTCCTAGTCCAAAAGTGTCTACCCCCCCCCTCCAACCAATAAGTCCCGAAATACATGAACTTAGGTTGACCCCGTCAACGGACGGTCCCCGACACGCAGAACTCACACGGCGATGTCATGTCACGTGATGCGTATGCGCGATTGAAACAATTTTGCTAACAGGTCTGACTAACTGCACGTTCAAACAAAACACTCGGATGAGCGACAGTCGTTCTACTTCTAGGATAACGACGGGGGCCGACAGACCAAATGTACCAACAAATCTCTTATCCTTCATAATGCGTTCAGACTAAAGCAACGACAACGGCCGTATGTTAGTCTTGCCACCGCAGTTTACATGTAGTTGTGTAAGGGTTAGAACGACTGTCGCTCGTCCGAATCTTCGCAATGATAATTTCTCTAGATCTAGAATCTAGACAATAAATTTGCAAAAAAAATTCTTTCTGACAGTAATTTTCTGTCTAAGATCACATGCCAATATACTTGATCAACGCGCAGATTCTTCCAGCCGCGGCAACAATCCGAAGATAGACTGACGGAATGAGGGAATGATAGAAAGGAGGAAAGTGGCACAAAAAGTTCGCCAGATTTTGATCAATCTGCAGGTAAAAAATGTACTGCCGACAAGCCTGCAATGAATGCATGGGGCAGAGTAGAATAATGGCCGATTGCAGGAAATGCACAATCTGGCAGGTTTCTATAGCATAAACTATTGCCGAGAGAATTACCGTAAATATCCGTAACTTATACAAGACATACGAAGGCGAGTACGGATCTTTTGCTACGGAATTTTGGTAGTCCTACGCTGTCGCAGATTTTTACGGAGGGAGTTGATGATGATGGAGGAACAAGTACGGAACTAGCAGAAAGTACGGATTTCCGTAAAAATACGGAAGAGTGGAAGCACTGTTTACAAGAAATTATCGTTATTTATAGAAAATTTTTAAAAATCTTACCAATTCTCATAGAGCGTCTTGGCAATACCGGAGCCTGGCATGTAGAGAAGCTGATGACCAGTTTCCTCTGCGGCCACTTGTTGAGGCGTGGGTGCAGGAAAAGAATGACGTCGCTCCAGTTCCTTCCACCCCATTTTGGTCCTGAAGAACTCACCACTTTGCTCCTCCATGCTCGGAGATTGGAGGATGCGAAACGGGGACCTGACAAAGAAGCCATTGTCATGGTGTTTATTTTTTGGTCTAAGTCAGGCCAAATGTGAATCAGCCCGCAGGAAAATTCTGAAGGCGACCTCACATGTCTTCATATATATCTTTATAAAAAGTGCTAACACATAAAGTAGTTGCCGCATCTGATCCGGACATTGGGGATTGCCTTGTCAGTGAGACAACTTCTGGGCCTTCGGCATATTGTGGTAGGCAGGCCAGTTCCTTTCCACACCACCTTTACTTCCCAAACTCGAAAAATATTGCTGGGTGGGCAGGAGGGGGCAAAAAAAATGTGTCCGAAAGGAGGCTCGAACCCAGACTTTTTCAGCTTCAGAGAAAAGCGCACTAACCACTCCGCCACCTCACCCTCACATAAAGATAAAAACAAAGATTTTTGGGAACAGGCTGGAGTCACCAGTTTTCAGTAAATGAAAATGTTTCTTTGCAATGTCTCAAGAGTATAAAGAAATTACATGGACCAAAAAGTTAGTACCATGATGTTAAGTACAAGTACAAAAATGGCTATCAAACACAGAATTGCACACATTTCAACATTCCACTTCAGCATGACAGCAGCTCATTCATGATGATGGTCAAGTATACATTTTATTAATTAAAGGACCAGCACATGATGTAGAACAAAAGTTCTTGTCCTGTTTCACCTAAACTTGAATCATAAAAGAATGGATTCAAGATTTAAGTCTTTCCTTTAATGAGGAGGACCGTCTTTTTTTTTTTCATTAGTGGTGAGAAAATTTGTACTTCACGGAAAATTCTGTGAATATCCATCCTTATTACTTACACTTGCAGTTCAAAATAGATTATTCTTGTCCAGTTGCAACTTTCCATCATGACACAGTGTATGAGCTGGAATACCCACCTGTAAGACCATTTGACAAAGTAAACATTCTAATGTAATTACCCTGTCATCTGATAATCTAACCGCTCCTGAGCAAATGTGCTGGTGAGGATGATCACTCTGTAGAAGTGTTTGTCCTTAACCCATTTGGACAACCAGTCCGCAAACTCTTTCCGCTTGCCCTGAAAAATGTTTTAAAAAGAAGTAGATTAAGTATTATAGACATATAAAACATAAATGTGAAAGAACTTTATGAAACACGCACAGTGACAACTGACACTTCATCTTATAGACAAAACTGATCAATGATGGGCAATATGTGTGGCACACTTTAAATGATACATTGTGACAGAGAGTTCATCTCGTCAATCTTTACCCAGTTACAACCATTTACCACAATAAAAAAAGGTAATTTCAGGTGTTAGTATTCTAATTAAGACAATTTTTTTTTTTATACTTCTCTTTCGGCATTCCACTGGAAGATCTCAGGAAGCTTCAGCCCATTGCATAATTGACCTTTTTTGTATATATTGGCATATTTTCTGACACAGTGCAGAAGCAATCATATTTTTAACTGACTGCTTTGAAGATTTAAGAATCTATAGTAAATTAATTACCCCTCAGGGCGGTGCTGCTACTGACTGAAGTATCTTTAGGCCATTCCCCAAGGGGGGACATTAACCTGTTCTTATGCACAGTAGAATTGTAAATGGGCTGATTCATCAATGTCATGCTCATAACTGTTCCTGAACTGCAACAGGGAACTGCTGCTTTTTCTTTCCTCATCCTTACTGTCGTCATTTTTCCTCTACTTCTTTTGTATGTTTGTCACACTCTTGTGACCCGCTATTGCCGGGGTGCCATGATAGTCGAAGCAGACTTTGTGTTGTTGAAGCTAGAGAGATGAGCGGAGTTAGTCTGATTCCCTGTAAGGACTTCTCTGTTGACATCCACCCCTCGGCGCTCATATGACCTTATGCAGTTGCGAGCGCCGTAAAACCTCTACTAAAACAAACAGAATAATCTATAGTAAGTATAAGATATTGTGATGGACTCGATACCATTGGGACAAGAATTTTGAACCTACCCTTCATAAGAAGAGTCTAGGACTGTCTTCTTGAAGAAAATGAATCGTAACTATAAATTAACCCTAAATGAGGACCACAATGATTGGCCTGGCAGGCCAGGTTGCAGCCTGCTGTCTGCCTGTTGTTCACCCCTGGTCTATGGTAATAACTGATGAAAATAGCATAAAAAGGATCAGTCATAGAAAGTGGACTATCTTTGGCATGCATGACATAGCTCACCTTGATAAATGGTGCTCTCTGCTGTATCACGACCACCTGGGCAGAGATACTCTCGTATACTGTAGACACAGAACACAGGAGAGGGGCATGAAATGAGTAACCAAATGTACTCTTTTGGAGGTACAATATCTGTCATAAATCATCAAAGTCCACAAAACAATCTTTACACTGTTCTTATTAGACCGCAATTATGTAACATTTCAGTATTTTATTCTAAATCTTTCAATAACTGCACTTTTTAATTTCCATGAGGAGTAGGTATTTTTTGTTTTGTTTAGTTCCTTTCCTTTCATCATTGAACACACAATTAAATTCCAATTAATTAAAAAGAGTGTACTTGAATGTCACAAAGAATCCTTCTATGCCCACCCACTCAAACAAGAATGGAAACGTACCTTCACAGCATGTGGCCAGTTTGCATGAGGTGGCATCCTCGTGAGCGAATGGATTGTTCCCAGCCACAGGGAGCAGACTTGGGTGGTGGATGTAACCAACTCTCTCCATCCACAGAGTAGAAATGATAAGGTCAGCAGCCAGCTGGCCCACATTGCCAACAGACACGGTCGGCTGTAGAATGATAAAACTGACCGTTGAATACCGAATATCATAACAAAGCATGTACTTGGAAATCTAAATAAAAATGTTCACGACTGGAAACTTTTAAACTCGTCACGTTACAATAGTCTCTCTACAATTGTGAATACTGTCAGCCAAAGATATTTAAAATTTAAAAGTACAGTGAAACTTGCATCAAAGAAACTCAAACTCAAGGAAAGGAGAATGAGAGAATGGATCCTGTTTCTTAAAACTTCTCCTACTCCTAAGCCTAAAGATTTAGGGTCTACACTATTTCTCGTCTCAAAATTCACAAAGGAGAACCACCACATTACATCAACTACACGCCACTCTAACTGCTACCTGTAGGAAGGTAAAATGACAGAACATGCAAAATCTGAGCCTTGTGTGACCACCACTCCACCATGTTCCACAGTAGACCTAAAATATGAACCTCACAAATAAGACTGAGTTGCACAGGTGGCTAAAGTTACAAAATGAGGCTACATCAAACTCCTGAGTCAGCAGCTTTTAACTGTGCTCTATTGGCATTCATAAGCATCACATGAAACAAGTCCACCCGAAACACTTTTTCTATTCTCATCATTCTGTCCCATAACTATAAAAATGTTATAACAACAACAAAAACCACACAGTAGCCAACAGTCAACAAAATATTTTTACTCAGATTTTAGACTAGTTTGCAGGGTACATTCACGGTGCCCTTAATGTAATTCGCTATTTAAGAACGATTTTGCTCACTCTACCCCCTAAACTTTTCCCTTTTGCTTCTTCTTTTTTCACCGTCTCCCACCCATCTTCCCGCCTTGGCCTTCTTCCATTCTCCCTTGTTTCTTTGAATGACTTTTAATTTAAAATTGTCGAGCATTGCAGGGTCTACACACGGGAAGAAGATCGACGTCGTGTTCAGCGTGTTGAGCGAGCGAGGCCTTGTCGACCGTGGCTGTTTTGCTGTGCCCGCCTTCGCCATCTGTTGCATTAGGACTACCGAGCCGCTGCATTATTTTTCATGCGAAGTATTCTTGTATTGTTTTGTCCTCATTCACTTTGAGTGACTGTAGCGCTTCAGTCGTGCCTCTGTGCCAATGGTGGATGATTCAGGGCGCCGTGACAGTGATTCGCCCCGAACGTAGAGTAAGAGTCACTGCGACCCTTATAACAGACCAGTTCAATAGGTTGGCGTTAATTCTCACAGAATAATATTCATTTTATTCTCACCCGGTCTGAGAATACAACTATGGGACTAACGTATAATATAGCATTGTGGTGTTGTTATTCTTTCATTTTTAAACAAAATGATCGCAAAATGAGCGATTTAGAGGCCAATTATGAAGACAGTGAGGAAAAAATTTCAGTTGAAGATGTCTATAGAATGTGATTTCTGTTGAATGTCTTTTGAACCGGTGTCAGTTGTGCACAATTGTAAGGCTTTGAGGCTCTGTTAGGGATTTGGTTCAAAGACTAAAAAAGGGCGATTCCGAAAAAGGTTTGGGACAGATCTAGATCTAGATTCTAGATCTAGGTAGGCCTACTGCTTGGCGTCGGAAAAAAAAATTTTCAAGGATTTTTTTGGGGAGTTAGATCTAGAATCTAATAGATACAGATCTAGATCTGTAACAAGATCAGTCAGAGTTCAATCCCAACATCCTATAACTCAAAACCTATGAAACAAATAAGGCGGAAACGAAAAAACGGGGTGGGAATAGTAGGATTAGGGGTGATCTTGTAGTTCCGTTCATTAAAGTCCACGATCCACTTATTGTTTACATCCAGAGAAGAAATCCATAGGTCTTGATGACCAAATAGGCAACACAAAGAACAGGGATGCAACCCTGCAAAACATCAAATTATGTTAACGGACTCCGTTATGTTAAAATTCAGGAGGGCATGCCCCCTTGAACCCCCCCCCCCCTCTATATTTGTTTTAGGTCAGGGGAGCTAAAACCCCCCTACTCTTGACTTTAACGAACGAAACTACAAAATCGCCGGATTAGGCTATGTGGAGTAGGCCTTTGATTCAATTCTCACCCCGGCCCGGTTCAATATTGGTGGCGACTAAATAGTATAAACCCAGAAGGAGACTAGATGGCAGACGGTGTTGTGGACACAAGTAACGAGATTTCCTCGGAGCGCGGGTTCCCGTGCGGAGTGACACAGATATCTCGTGCGGGGAGGGGATCATCATGCGTAAAAGAGTTCAGGAAAGTGTATATAATCAGCCAGTCACGGCTTTCTGCGGGACAATCGGACGAGAGAGAGTAGGGGACAGAGCCTTGGTCGACTCACTGCAGGAAACATACAATGTACTACATTTATTTATTGAAATTAAATACTCAACAACCACATTAAGACTAAGACAGAGTTTTCGTTATCATTTATTACATATATAGATCTATATGTCGTTTTAATTTGTGGTGTAGTGCTGTGTTCCGCAACAGACGGGCGACTAGCTGAGTATTCTTTACTAGATATAATCTAGATCTATTCTAGATCTCTAGATCTAGTACTTATAAATATCTTACTCAAAAATAATCTTTAAGTCTAATCTTGAGTCTTACCAAAATGAGAGTAAAATCCTGCCAGTCGTGTTTACGTTTTGTTGCAGCAATATACATTTCGATCTTGAAACTGATTCTGTGAATCACCAATAAATTCACTTGTAGAAGACTGGGTTTTATGAAAGCTGTGACTCTTTTTTCATAGAATCTTCAAGAGGACAGTGTGTTTTTTGACAAAATACACACAGAAAATCTACTTTTTTACTACAACTCCTGTGCTCCAGTAAAGCATGATTTTGTTTGTTATGATAACTGACTAGAGTTACTTCCCATGTCTCTTTGACTGCTCTGTGTTTTTTGTTTTCCAAACGAAAAAGAGCGGAAGAATATCAGTGATTTAAGCGATTTTGAGAGATTGCTAACATCAGTGCAATGGGGAATCCAAACTTGATGCCAAACCACAGAATTCTACACTAAATGTAGAATTCTGTGTGCCAAACTAATCAGGCACAGTGGCTGGTAGTAAAGGGGGAGGGGGTTGGGGGTAACTATGATACTACCTTTGTTTGTATTATTATTGTCGATATTGTGTATGGTTTTCGGATGGTACAACCTCACGAAGTTGGAAATCAGATTCAGAACACCATTGGGTTACAATCAGAATACTGAGTAGGCTACATATTATTACCTAGCATAACACTGAAGGCTAATGTTTACTTTTACTGTTCATATACATTATGCATGTGAAGGTGAGCCTGTTTGTGAGTACAAGCATTCTATCGTGTTATTATGGTTATATACACAGATGTGTGTGGAAGAGAGAAAGTGTGAGGGAAGTGTGAGGGAAGTATGAGAGAAGTGTGAGGGAAGTGTGAGAGAAGTGTGAGGGAAGTGTATGAGTGTGTATTGGTGTGCACTTGCGTACGTATGCGCGCGCGTGTATGTATGTGTGTGTGTGTGTGTGTGTGTGTGTGTGTGTGTGTGTGTGTGTGTGTGT
>NW_004798221.1:197087-199513 GCF_000002075.1 Aplysia californica | reverse complement strand
AGAGAGAGAGAGAGTAAACACAGGCATACAGATCTCCTTCTTTCTCTTTCTTTCTCTCCCGCCCCCCAGCCTCTCACTCTCTCAGTCCTGTTCTATAAAAAGTATTATGATTATATACCTATATACAAGTATCATTTCTTGGAGATGCCCCAAAATACATGCTATTTCAACAATAATCGCGTGAAAGCCAACCTACAACGAAGTCAAATTCCATTTGATCGCCTAACAGAACAAAGATTGAGGTCAATGCCTTAAAAAGGGGGACAATCTTCCCCCTTCCTCTCACTATCCGACCCCGGTACCCCAAACTTCCGCCACAAACAGCAGCAATTTCAAGAGTAACCTCCAGGCAGGGACCTGTGGTGAAGAAAGGGGAATGCTCTCAAGTACTTCACGCTGAAGTGAAGACGTGGCTTTCCGAAACACGCCAAACTGAAAAAACCCACCCCCTCACTCCCCCCTCCAAAAACCTCGCAAGAACACACAAAAAACCCAATACAGAAGCAAAAACGAAGGCCTTAAGTTAGGTCAGCATTTTTGTTTGCATACAAGGAGAGCTGAGATGGACCATTATCTGAACCAATGCCATAGAAACAAAACCCCCAAACAAAAGCAACCAAAACAGACAAGTATTTTTTAAATGTTCAAGCGGAAACACATTTCCCAGACAAGCAAGTGAGACAAGATTAAAATTTGTCTGGACGAAAAAAAAGCTCACAACGGAAAGTCTTCAATTGCTCATAACATATTTATTCGTCAAACCTAGTTCATCTAGATAATCTAAACTGCTCTGGGTATACTCAACACTAAGAATGATATACATGTACTTAGCCCAAAGCGCAACTAATACGCGTATATTCCCTTTTAAAACGAAAATGCAATTTCTTGAAAATAATTGGTTTGAAATTTTAATGGCATTTCCGTTAACAGGAAATGGAACCGTCACATTCCCTTACATGAAGACGAAAGTCACGATGTGAAAGTCATAAAAAATGCATAATAAGACATTAAATTGGAACATGTCTGTTGTCCAGTATCCGAAAAGAATCAGCAAAACAGTAACTGAGCAAGGCTGTTCTTATGGTAAAATCGAGAGTTACAAAATGAAAACTTGACCTGCTGCTCACATCCGGAGTCTCCACTCTATGTGGAGCCAATTCGGGGTAGTCATGACGTCATGTGAGAAAAACGATCTTATTTATTTCAAGAATGAAGATCCCAATAAGACTTTTATGGAATATACCTTTGCGTCACGTATGTGTCCCGTAAAATGAAATAGACTAAGCAAGCCCCCCTCACCCCACCTAGTGACAGTGATTATTTATTAGGGGTGGGGGTGAAGGTTGGGAGGGGGTGTAGATGGGGAGGAATTGTTGACGTTAATCGATTGAGGAATCTCGAAAGGGCGCAGAAGAAAGCTATCGGACAAACTTTCTGATGGTACGCTGGATATATTATAAGCAGTTCTAGCACAGCTTCTTTCTTTCAAATTAAATTTCAAATTGAATATTGTTAAATACATTTCTCTTAGTTTCCACTTTCCAGGAATTAGGAACTACCCTACCTTCTCTCTTCCCTTTTCCACTGAGTTGGAAAGTACTAAAAATATACCTACAGCACTCAGTAAAAGAGGTTACATCTTAAAACGTAAAAGCTCGTACATGAATATATCTTCTCCACAATGCATATAAAAAGATATTAACCTTCACTTTAACGGATTATCTTACTCTTCGTTATTCTTTCTCAACTCTTCGTTACTGTGATGGCTTCGTAGGCAATTTTAGCTCTCGGAATGACGAGCATTGGTCTTGTCGGGTGTTGACTTACCCAGAAAACTAAGCTACCCCCCCCCCCCCACACACACACACACACACACACACACACACACACACACACACACACACACACACACACATACAAACACATACAAACACACTAAAACATACCTCATTACATTTCATTTCCTCGTTGTCCGTTTTGGCTCATGTCAACTATTGTGGATTGTGATTATAGTGACTGCCTGGGATGTAAGTGGGATGTGAAGGGCGTACAGAATAGTGTGGTGGTCTTCCCATCTGACTTAACCAACAGTAAACTGATTGAAAACAAATACTACATGTTATTTTGTATTTTGGCCATTAAAAACACCCTAAACAAAGCAAACAGGGCTGTACAAAAAAGGCAAATAAGTCTATATAAAAAAAAGAAAACTAAGGAAAGAAGATAGCATCCACCTACACACACAAACAAAAACAAAAAACCCCAAACAAAACACAATACAAACCAAACCAAACCAAACCAAAATCAAACCAACCAACCAACCAACCAACCAACCAGCCAATCACCCATCCCTACCAACCATCCAACCAACCATCCAACCAACCAACCAACCAACCAACCAACCAACCAACCAACCTGCCAACCAA
>NW_004798221.1:194851-196584 GCF_000002075.1 Aplysia californica | reverse complement strand
TTTTCGAAACGGCCGACTCTGTGTTTATTCGGGTGTCAATCTCCGCCAACAAACAAGTTATCAATTAAATAATTATATAAGAGGCTTGGGCCGAAAGGCTTATGCTCAAAGGATACTGGATTAACAGCAACAACAACAATAGCTACAAATAAAAACCTTGGGTGGGCGGTTGGAGGTCGGTCACAGGTGCCACTGATGGGTCCTATTACTTGACTCTACCAGTATTGTTTCTGTCTGTCGGTCTTGCTTTCTTCCATGACTAAATGACTACTTATATTGTTACGGTTATTGTATCAATGCGCTGCTCTTTATTCAAGCTCAAAAGCAATGGTCCCTCTAAAATACCACCCACCCACCACCCCTAGTGTAGGCGCTTCCCGCATGTAATTACCCTGTTTAAAATTGGGCGATATTTTCCCGCAGCTATTTAGTGATTCAAACTTCTCTTGTTTTTCTTTTTTTTTGGTGCTATTGTTGTAGGAAGATTACGGGGGGCTTTTAATTTGGACGCACTGCTGTTAACAACAAAAAAACATCATTGAATATCCGACCACAGATCTAATTATTTATCAATCGACCTGAGATTTGGCGTGCTTTCGTTATGTCGGTCTGACCTCAGTGTTCAAGCTTTTGGATTTGTCAATTTAGGATGATCAAGGTCGTGATGGATTTTTCTAACGTCGATTCCCACTTCGCCACCGTTGGCTAAATGACAACTGACAGTTATGTGAGAAATGCTCTTAACATCACTTGGGATAGCGCAAATACAATCAATCGTTATGCATCGATCTTACTAAGAGATTTTCCCTCAACTCTCACAAAACGACATAACCATTATTTCGCCATTTAGGCTCCATTGTGGTATGCAAATTCACTTGAGTTCAACGAAATATCTGGTCTATGCAAACGTAGGCAGCGCATGAAAAGGTCCCATTCAGTTAGCCACATAAATAGCAGCATTAGCTGTCCTGCTGTAACAGAGTTAATAAACAGAGCTTGGGACAGTTAAGCCAAGGCTAGTCTCTGGGGACTCCGGCCATTAGAGACTGAAGGCACTAAATGGACTTTGCCGGCTACTAGCCCCACGGTGAAAATGCAGTGGTCCTACGAGGGATCACGCAACTACAAAACTGAGGGGGGTTAGGGCAAACCAGTTTTGATTGAAACTGAATGTGATAGTGACTGTTTTACATCGACAATTTTAGACCATAATATCTTATATATGTTCGATTTTAAGCACAAGGGGGCTATCCCAAAAATGCTGTTTTGAGAAAATCGAAGGTAAAGTTTTTTGATCCTTGTTCAGTTACTCTAAAAGACAAGGAGAGTTTTCTCTATAAATATGCACACCAGTGAAACCAAACTTCTCCTATAGGTAAGGCAATGCCCACATATGGTGTAGGCCAAGATTTCTGGAACCCCCCGACATCTAGGGTAGCCAGCTTGTCCTTAAAAGCGACCATATCTGCTAGGGCCAACATGAGGTGAGGGGAATACACCATCCCAAAAGACAGACATAGATACTCGATTTAATAATTATGTTCTCACCAGGGAGTCGAATCCATGTCTTATGCGTGCAATGATGAAGAGTCGAACATTGAACCACAGACACTGATATTCTAAATCTGAGCTTTTGGACAACTTTGCACGAGTCTGTACAGCTGGCCGTATCATTAACTGAAAGAGAGAGAGAGAGAGAGAGAGAGAGAGAGAGAGAGAGAGAGAGAGAGAGA
>NW_004798221.1:193650-194751 GCF_000002075.1 Aplysia californica | reverse complement strand
GAGAGAGAGAGAGAGAGAGAGAGAGAGAGAGAGAGAGAAGAGATAGATATATAGAGAGAGAGTAGGAGAGAGAGAAAGAAAGAGATAGAGAGAGAGAAAAAGAGAGAGAGAGAAAGAGAGAGAGAGAGAAGGAGGAGGGGGAAGGGAGATGGAGTGAGTGACAGACAGAGAGTAAGAGGGATACGTATGTACATGATATACAGTTTCATGCCACTTTCTAGATATATGCTTGCTTTTTGTCGGGCACATTACTAATCGCCCGGTTTTTATACATACTATTGTAGCAAATTATTGTATTCGTAATAATACTATAACATCTAAGACTGTGGATTTTGAAGTAGTTTTAGTTCACAATGCACGCACTATAATTTGACTATCTTTGGAGCCAAATTAGGGACAAGGATAGGCAGATTGGGCACTCACTCGACAATAGCAAGGCTGGTGTTTTGTTTTGCCTTTTATTTGCACGCCCATGGTGCGCAACAACGCAGCGAAGTTTTCTTTTTCTTTTTCTTTTTTAGAGAGGGCAAAGAGTAGCATGCTAGCAGCTATGACACTGCTCAGTCTAGGATATAATAACCCAAGTCTATGGTTTTATGGTGACATTTAGTGATTCCTTTTCGATATATCAAAACGCATAAAAAAATTAAATTACCCGCGGCAAATGTTCCAACATTTTTTTTCTGTGTGTGAGTCTACTTATGTCAAACTTAACCCAGAATATATCGACTTTTTGCTTGGAAAAATCGACAGACAACAGCCGTCAGGTATAAGGATCGAAGAGTAAAGATATTTAGTTGCCAATAGCCTTTTTTTTACTTATACGGACGTTGTGGATTTGCTGGAAAGATTTCCCTGCTTATAGAAAGTCCGGGCATGACCCCAGAAGATAGGATGTTGAGAACATGCTGGAAAAGACAAAGAGCTTTACTGGGCTGATGATTTCCTAGGTTTGAAAAGTAGAGTAAAATCTCCGGGATTTTCTAGATCAGTATGTTCACGAGTGAGGGACAGAGAAAGGGAGGGGGTGAGATAGATAGATAGACAGATAGATAGATAGATAGATAGATAGATAGATAGATAGATAGATAGATAGATAGA
>NW_004798221.1:189591-191146 GCF_000002075.1 Aplysia californica | reverse complement strand
GAGAGAGAGAGAGAGAGAGAGAGAGAGATATGAGTGTATCATTTAGGAGTGGAGGCTTAAATCCGGCCGTAGAAGAGGCCTGCAGAGCGCGCGACATCGTGTGTAGGTAGTGGCGTCACGCGCCTGCGCACTGCGCGCTCATCTCGACTCACTCCCTGTCGCTACGGAGTCGGCGCCATAGCCCAACGAGAGATCATTGATTGTAACGTAACCATGACAACCAACGCGAGACAAGGGCGTTTTTCCACGCTACCCATTAATGCCGACAGTCAACGGAACTGTGTCCAGAGAGTTGTTTACTTGTTTCCCACTGTTTGTTATTAGTTACAACGTATTTCCTGGCAGATGATCCAGCCACCGATTCTAGAACGTAGTAATTTCCTGTGTATTGCTTGGCAACAATGAGTCCCACCACCTTCGAGTCGTGGGTAGTGAAGAAGAAACCATTTCGATAAATGTTTTCGTTCTAGATTGCTCGCAGCTTGAGTACTGAACGTTTGCTTTGTACATTAGCAAGCAGGACCGGAACTTCGAGTGATGTGATTTAGAATACCCTCCTCTATCAACAAATCCACTCAGTATATTGAGAATATTTTCAAGAATTGTTTAGGATTATAGTGTTAAGTCTCATCTTATCGTTTGTGTTTTTAGTAGTGAGGAATACGTGAATTTATGTGATTTCTGGTGCTGTGTCTTCATGATATGCTCAGTCTATGTGTTATTTATGGAGGATTTCTCTGGCATGTACATATTTCCGATATACACAACAAATATGGAATACTGCATCTTGGGTAATATATGAGAGCAAGCATAAAGGTAAGTCTTTTGGTATCAAAGTTGAGAGGTATCATATTCTGATTTGTGTTTTCTTGTGTACAATATGTCTACAGTATAATAGTATCATTGTTTACAACCCAACAAATTCACACTGTCCAAGGACTGAAAGGACGTGAGGAGAGGCATATGAAGAATTCGGTTTTAGATGAGATGAAGGTGAACAGATTGAGGGATGCTGGTTTGACGGGTTAGTTCGTTTGGTATGACGTTACAACAACGAACAGGTAAGGGACAAGAGGAACATGCAATAGTATTACCATGGGATATCATTCTCATGGGATTCCCACCATTCATGATATCTTTTCCTCAAGCTTTTATGCATGGACAATTTAGAAAAGTGCTAAGTGATAATCTCCAGATTTTAGTAGAAGTAGTAGATCAGATTCTGTTCTTCTTCAGTTATCACAGGTCGTAAGTAATTTTTGGGTCAGTTTTTGGGTAAAAATACCTTTCTAGGACATACACGGCTAATTCTAAGGACTGACACTAGACCTAGTTTTTAGGAATAAAGAAGAAATCAGGAGGAAGCAAAGTTCATGTTATCATGGATATTTTTACGTACTTTTCATGTTTGACATGGGCGCGTCATTAACTAAGTTGTTATCATGCTAGGCTGTTGTGAAAATGGGCTTCGTTTGAATACCCTAGCGACACCCTGCAACGTGTTTTTTTTGCGGGGGTCGGGTGAGTGGGAGGATATTCTGGGAGGGGGGGGGGG
>NW_004798221.1:184651-187936 GCF_000002075.1 Aplysia californica | reverse complement strand
ACACACACACACGCGCGCGAGCGCGCGCGCACAGACACACAAACACACAAACACACAAACACACACACAAAGCACACACACACAAAGCACACACACACAAGGCACACGCACACACATCCACACACAAACATCCACTCAAACCGGGCTCACCTTCTGCACACACCAGTCCACGCGGACACAATCAAGCATTATGGAATGAGATGTGATGAATCAAGGCAGACGAAAACACCCCATTCCAATCAGCGGAGAACAGCTACCAAGAACAACTACCAATCAGACGATAGCTTCGAACGAAATCCGCTCGGATCTAGACCAGTCGGAGATAACGCATTTTGGTTGCTCGCCATTGTCTTACGTAATTCGCTAACCCTTTTAAAGAACAAGAATCCTTTCACTCTTTCGTTATTGTCGGAATACCATTATCGTGCTTTTTAAAATTTGAGTCTTTCTTCTATGATAAATTTTCTTTATTTCCTTTTTTTTTGGTAGTTGACAGCTCTATTGTTGGCTTAAGTTTGTTATCGTCCGGTCTCCTTTTCTTTTCTGCATTTCCAAAGGGAAATCGTTTTTACAGCTAACGCGGCTGGAAACATCCTGTTCCTAACGACAGCGAACGTGTGGGCCTGGAAGTTAAAAAAAAGGAAAGCTCAGGAAGACTTAGGAGACAATACCTTGACTGTATAAAATCCATTCGAAAGATTGATAAATAACTTGTGATCTGTTGTCCTTTCGTATTTAATTATTATCAAGTTTCAGCCAGCTTCTGGCTGATACTTTCGAAAACACAGCATAATAATATTATGAAATGAAATAGGAGATAAAAGGACTGAAAAGTACATGTGTTTGTGTAATGAGAATTTTCACTCACTCACTCACTCACTCACTCACTCACTCACTCACTCACTCACTCATTCACTTACTAATTTACTCACTCCTTCACTCACTCACTCCTTCAATCACTGTCACCAATGACTCCTTTGCCTTCTCACTTAATTCGCTAACCTTAAATAGCAATTGTTCTTTATCCTTTTTTCAAAATCGATATTTTCCATCGTGTCTTTCCGTTTAGGTCTTGTTACTGTGAATACCGTTCTGTGTGACGCCTTCTTCACAAAAATAAATTAAAAAACCCCATTTTGGTCACTCATCGCTGTGTTGCTCAATTCCGTAACCCCAAAAAGCAATAGTTCTTTTGTCCCGATATTTGGATACTTTCTGTCGTGTCTTTCAGTCTGGGTTTTTCCCCATGTGATTACTTTTCTTTCTTTCGTTTCTTCTCTCTAGAACTTTTGTTTGTTTCGTTGACAGTTCTGTTGTTGGCTTAGGCTAGTTATTGTTCTCGCCTTCTTTTGCTTTTTGACATTTCCAAAGGGAAATCGTTTTTTTAGCAAACGCGGCTGGAAACATCCCGTTCCTACGACATGGGAAATGTGGGCTTGGAAGTCAAACCAAAATAGAAAGCTCAGGAAGACCAAGAAGACATTATCCTGATTCATTAAAAATATCTGTTAAAGATTGATAGATAACTTTGTCGTCCTTTCGTCTTTAATAGTTATCAAGTTTCAGCATGCACCTGATTGAACCTTTCGTAAAGGGGATAAACGGACTGAGAAGTAAAAAATGTATTTGTTTTATTTGACTTTTCTCACTCACTCACCCACCCACTCACTCACTCACTCACTCACTCACTCACTCACTCACTCACTCACTCACTCACTAACTCACTCACTCACTCACTCACTCACTCACTCACTCGCTCTCACACTCACTTACTCATTCACTCACTCACTCACTCACTCACGCATTCATTCACTCCCTCACCCGCTCACTCACTCAGGGATTCCTTTACTTTCTGTCTCTCTCTTTTAATCGGTCATCTTATTTTTTTTCACAATCTGCACCTGAATTACTACTACATATGCGCTCTACAAATGCTATTTATTATTATTATTATTACATTCACTCCCACATTCACCGATTTCTGCAACGATCTCCATTCATCTTCTCACGCTCTCATTCACTCATCTTCCTCTATGACCTGGTTGCTTACAAACTCTTTCTTTTTAATCCTCTTTCCTCTTCAGTAAAAGTCAATTTGAGCCCCCCTCCCCCTCTTCTTCATTCTTGAGATAAGCCAGAAAGGATCAACCAAAAACTTGGAGTAGGCTACTCTTCAAACTATGAAAGTATCCTTATACCAAAAACTGCCGGACTCAGACAGACACGAAGATGAACATAATTGCATGTCTATTATCGAAATACAACCTTATTTGAGTTTGCCTGATTAAATCAGGTCTTTGCATGGGTGTCATTGAGGTGATATGTTGAGTTGTTCTGAGTGAGTTGGTGCAATAACCGTTTTATTACGTCATAAACAGATTTGGAGCGTGGGTACGCAGAAATCTTGCAGTAGAAGCCCATAGTACAAGTAGAACCCCCTCCAACCACCCAATGTGAACATAAGGGTACCAAGCCCCATACTGACATAACGCGACGTAGGTTTGGATCGTGGAATAGGAGAAGAAAGGATGGCAGGCTTATTTTTATATATTGTTTCATTTTCTTTTTGATACCCGGTGACTTATAATCACCCCTTCACCCCCCCCTCTAAGAAGATAATTGCCCCATATTTTTGCCCTCCCCCCTCCTCCCACCCTATCAGATGCAACGGAACTGATGATAAAATACTCCTGGGAGGGAAGGAGGGAGTGGTTGTGGTGCTGAAAATGCCTCTCCCTTTTAAAGCAGTTCGAACAACAGCTTGAGTAGAACTCTCAAATTTGACACCAAAAAACAATAACGGAATTATTTTCGCTGTTTCTCTCTCTTACTTTTAACTGCGCCTCCCTTTTCTATCTGTGCGCACCCCCACCCGACTCGCTCCCTTTTGGACAAAAGACGCAAGTTCGATTCCCACAAAGGTAAATCATTTAATTCATTTCCACTGTCTTTATTTGCTGAAAAGCATCCCACACAGAAAGACTGGCTCTGACAGGTCTAGTCAAAAAAGTGAGCCTTCGAGGTGATGTAAATTGTGTTAGTTGGGGCGTCAGGCGAGTTCCTTTAATTGTGAGGCTGCGTGGTGGAATCAGGCTCTCGACAATATTTGGTCATATAGAGTTATTTGCATCATTCTAAAGCCTGTTCACGTGTCTTTATTTGGATGAAAAAAGATCCATTTATCTGGAATAGAAGTCGAGATATTTTCGAATGAAGGAGGTGGGTTCACCTGTTTTCAGGGGCGATATTAGTGAGAAAATGGCCGTCAAAGATTAGTTATTTCCT